>NC_142868.1:41379709-41532674 GCF_051225735.1 Oryctolagus cuniculus | reverse complement strand
GCAACTTTTACATTGATCCATCATGATGTAGCAGCAGTCACTTCTGCTAAAAAGGGTGTTTCACCAAACACAGGAAGAGAAAGAGAATCATTTGGCTTTTACTGCAGAGTCCTATGATGTTGAAGTATTCTTATGATAAACAGGGCATCCAAGGAATAAGTAATGTAGTCTCTAATCATTACTATATCTGTGAATTACAGAAATAAAGAACAACAATAATATTATGATTAAATATCATCCTAAATTCTGGGCAGACGGAAGCTATCAGTGTTGCAGACAAACTGAAAAACTAGCTCCTGGATGTGAAAAATACAACCTTTTTGAAAGTAGTGAGTATTCATCTTCTATAATTGTACTCAGAACGAGCGTGTTACTAGCATGATGGGAAAGTGAAATGATTTTGATCAAGTATATCATACTTTGTATTATGATGTTAATGTAGGGTAGATAAGAATAGTTATATTTGATTAGCAGTGGGACCTGGTTGTGGAATCAAAATGTCTTCTTTGGGGAGTTACAGTGTTGAAACCTGTTAAAAAGGAACCTGTTAACAGCATGAGCCTAATATGGCACTGTCGGCAGCTCTTCTCCAACGTTTCTGTGTTCTCTTCCCAGACGTGTAGCTAGAAACCTCCTAGAATAGTGCCTCTACAGTCTGAGTAGGGCTGTTCTCATTCTGATGGGGCTTGGCAATTTGGGTTTTACTAGAGGCTTGGCAATTTGGGTTTTACTAGCGGCTTCCTAATTTGACAGAGGTGTCATGATGATGCCACCATGTAAATGATCAGATGAATCAATATTTTGACACCTAAGACCCTTATTCTAAATCCTGGAAGTGAGAGGCCCTTAGTCACAGGCCAAACACGTTTCAGATTGTTGATGCTCTGAGAGACCGCTCAGAATAATTGGGTAGGCTGTACTTCTCTTTTCCTACTCATGCCATGCAAAGTGCCTCACCTGCCAGGCAGGGCTGGTCAAGCTTCTGGCTGTGAGCAGAATGGTCATTCAGCAGGGTGCGTCTCTGTGCCGGAGGCTGGACCAGACGACCTTCTTGGTCCATGTAGCCCTCAGTTCTTTTTTTTTTTTAATTTTTTTTTTTTTTTTTTGATAGGCAGAGTGGACAGTGAGAGAGAGAGACAGAGAGAAAGGTCTTCCTTTTGCCATTGGTTCACCCTCCAATGGCCGCCGCGGCCGGCGCGCTGTGCCCGGCGCACCGCGCTGATCCGATGGCAGGAGCCAGGAGCCAGGTGCTTTTCCTGGTCTCCCATGGGGTGCAGGGCCCAAGCACCTGGGCCATCCTCCACTGCACTCCCTGGCCACAGCAGAGGGCTGGCCTGGAAGAGGGGCAACTGGGACAGAATCCGGCACCCCGACCGGGACTAGAACCCGGTGTGCCGGCGCCGCTAGGCGGAGGATTAGCCTAGTGAGCCGCGGCACCGGCCCATGTAGCCCTCAGTTCTATGGGGCCTGGCCTCCTGATTCTCCTGGCATGTCTTGACATTAATTCTGCACATTAAGGAGAAGGATTCACATCTTCAAGGCTGTTATTGTTTCAATTTTTTAAGATTTGGCAGTAGTTAATGCACACAGACTGGTCTGCTCTAAGAAGAGACCCCAAAATTACAATGACTTAAACTAGAGAGAAATTTATTTCAGTCCCAGGTAGGAGCCCAGTGGCATATGGCTGGTAGGGTGGTCTTGCAAGTGGTTCTGGGGATCACTCCAGCTCTCAGTCTTTCTCTTCTGGGTAGCAGAAAGAGGGAAAGAAACCACAGGCCCACAGGAAGGCCTTTCAGGGACTTGATACGTAGTTGGCAACCCAGGGCAGCGATAGTGGCACAGCAGGTTAAGCCACCACATGCGATGCCTGCATCCCATAACAGATTGCTCATGGTCCAACTCCATTTCTGCTTCCAATGGAGCTTCCTGCTAGTGCCCACCCTGGAAACCAGCAAACTAGCCCAGCCTTGGCTGTTGTGGGCGTTTAAAAATAAAATCAACTTAAAAAATAAAAATAATGCAACCCATTTGTACATAGAGGCCTTTTTAAAAAATATATTTATTTATTTGAAAGACAGAATTATAGAGAAGCAGAGGCAGAGAGAGAGAGAGGTCTTCCATCCACTGGTTCACTCCCCAAATGGCTGTAACAGCCAGAGCTGGGCCGACCCGACCCAGGAGCCAGAAGCCTCCTCCAGGTCTACTGTGAGTGCAGGGGCCCAAGGACTTGGGCCATCTTCCACTGCTTTCCCAGGCCATAGTGGAGAGCTAGATCAGAAGTGGAGCAGCCAGGACTTGAACCAGCGCCCATGTGTGATGCTGGTACTATAGGTGGCAGCCCTACCTGCTACACCACTGCGCCAGCCCCACATAGAGGCCTTTGATTAGAATTTGGTTCCTTGCCCACACCTAGCTGAGAACTGCCATCATTAGCAGGGTAGCTGTGAGCCAGCCAAAACTCTAGGAAACAGAGGAAAGGGCAGACTGCCTTATTAATTTCTCCGTTGTTGTCATTAGATCAACTTACTGCTTCACACAGCAAACAATATTGAAGGTGTATGCAGTGGAAGGGAAATGAAGAGTATGGTGTGGCCCTAATCCCCATGGCATTTTTAGTCTGTTCAGAAAGGCAGAAATACAACCAGCTGTGAAAGCAGGTTTTATTTCGGTTCTAGAATTGTGATAAGAGCAACATGCCGTCAATCAGAGTGAGTTTCTTATCTATGTGTTAATTGCCACTTTTTCTTAAAACTATCAGTGTCTTTCTCAGTTCATAGTAAATGGCATTTTAACCCGTTTTTGTTGTTGGCATTTTCAGGTATAAGAAAAGCACTACCTCCAGCACCAGAAACAAAGAAGGTAAGTGGTCATTAACTTGTGAGTGTCTGGTCTTTACATTTGAAGACTTCAAGCCATTAAGTTTGGGGAGCATTTGTGGCTTATTAAGTGTATTGATATTCATTCATGTGGCCCTATTTCTCCACAGGACTGTTCCAGAACAGATGTACTCTGGCCTATTTGGATTTTTCTTGGTGTCAAATAACATCAATTTAATTGTATCAGATCTTATCACTGGGGGTCTTGTTATTGTCTGGCATTTTGCCTGTGTGAGGGTACTTCAAAAAGTTTCTGGAAGGTGGAATTAAAAGATAAGTTTATTTTGGTATAAAAAATTTGAAATTCATGCATTTTTAAGATAATATGAATTTTAGGAGCCAGTGTTGTGGTAGTGTGGCGTAAGCTGCTGCCTCTGATGCCAGGATCCTATATGGGTGCTGGTTCGAGTTCCGGCTGCCCTGCTTCCTATCAGCTCACTGCTAATGTGCCTGGGAAAGCAGAGAAAGATGGCTCAAGTACTTGGACAGCTGCCACTCACATGAAAGACCTGGATGAAGTTCCAGGCTCCTGGTTTCAACCTGGCCCAGCCCGTACTTTTGCAGCCATTTGGGGAGTGAACCAGTGGATGGACAATCTGTGTGTCTGTCTGTCTCTCTCCTTCTCTCCCTATAACTCTGCTTTTCAAATACATAAAATAAATATATATTAAAAATGCATTTCCACGAACTTTTGAAGATCTATTGTATTCATGAATTTCAAACTTTTTTTTGGCACCAAAACCAACTTATCTTTAAATTCTGTTGGTCCGTGAACTCTTGAAGTCCGCCTTTGGCTGGAAGAGTTGGATGAGAGGTGTGGGACTTTAACAGAATATTTCAGTCTGGAGACCATGCTGTGACAGAGGAATGACTTCTGTGCTTTCGTGATCTGCCTTTGACAAGTGGGTGTGGTGGAAAAAGCCTGCGTCTTGGGCCCCATCAGAATCTGATCTCTCGTGACTCCGATATGAATGGCTTTGGGTGTGTTGCTTAAAGCACTCCTTACCTCAGTTGTAAGATGGGGCTTATAATACTCTGCATCATGGGAGCAGTAGTCAGAATAAACAGAAGCATGGTAGGTCCCCAGCACAGGCCTTACCCACTGTGCAGGTCCCCGGCACAGGCCTTGCCCACTGTTGGCACAAAGAAGTACAAGTTCTTTTGAGCGGGAAGAGCCTTGGTGTGAGGGCTTTGCTCCACTGAAGGCCATTTGAACGGTGGGCCTTCCTTTAGTTCCTACTTGCATCTTACCCTTGTCTTCCCCCTGACGCTGAGTGAATCCCTTTAACGTGTGAAGCAGGTGTTGCTCCTCTCCTGCATTCTGGCCTCGCGAGAAATCCAGTAGCATCCACATCATGGGACACTCGCGGGATTAGACGAGCTGACCTCTATTAGAGTTGAGGCTTCTGCTTTCTTCTTTTTTATTGATGTGAGCAGACCCCCTTGGCGATCTACTCCGTGGCCGGTTTCCAAGAGGAGACTAAACTTTCAGCTGTTGTCTTCTTTGTTTAGCGGAGGCCTCCCCCACCAGTTCCGCCTGAAGAAGAAGATAACGGAGAGGAAATCGTTGTGGCGATGTATGATTTCTATGCGACGGAAGCACATGATCTGCGCCTAGAGAGAGGCCAGGAGTACATCATCCTAGAGAAGAACGATGTTCATTGGTGGAGAGCGAGAGATAAATACGGGTCAGTGCTCCCTGTCTGTGTGACACGCAACAGGTGGGGGAGTGCTGGGTGAAAGGAGGAAGAGCTGTAACTGTCACCTAATCAGACCAGTCCAGGCGGCCGTAGCTGGAAGCACGTGTTATTACTCTGCATTCTGGACAAGTTGATCAGTCACTTCTTTCCAGAAGTTAGAACATTTTAAAAAATTTATTTATTTGAGGCTGGCACTGTGGCACAGCAGGTTAATGCCCTGGCCTGAAGCACCAGTATCCCATATGGGCTCCGGTTCAAGACCCAGCTGCTCCTCTTCCAATCCAGCTCTCTGCTATGGCCTGGGAAAGCAGTGGAAGATGACCCAAGTCCTTGGGCCCCTGCACCCATGTGGGAGACCTGGAGGAAGCTCCTGGCTCCTGGCTCCTGGCTTTGAATCAGCACAGCTCTGGCCATTGCAGCCAATTGGGGAGTGAACCATCGGATGGGAGATCTCTCTCTCTCTCTTCCTCTCCTCTCTCTTTGTAACTCAGACTTTCAAATAAATAAATTAAAAAAATTATTTATTTGAGAGGTAGAGCTCCAGATAGAGGGAAAGACAGAAAAGTCCTCTACCCACTGGTTCACTCCCCAAATGGCTGCAATGGCCAGAGCTGGGCAAGGAGCCAGGAACTTCTTGCAGGTCTCCCACATGGGTGCAGAGGCCCAGGTACTTGGGCCATCTTCCACTGCTTTCCCAGGTCATAGCAGAGAGCTGGATCAGAAGAGAAGCAGCCAGGACACAAATCGGCACCCATGTAGGATGCCAGCCCCACACGCAGAGGTTTAGCCTACTATGCCATAGCATCGGCCCCCAGAAGTTAAATTATTTTGCACTGCTGTCTTTCTCATCCATTATATGTTTGATTAGACTATTTTGATCTTGGAGGAGATTACCATTTTATGTTTGTGCCCCCTGTAGTAAGTAATCTTAGAGTTTTTAAAGAAGTAGCCTATTGTAATTTGCTTCTTGGAATCTCTCTCCATATATGAGGATGTATGTGTCTGTGTGTATATAAAGTCCTCACTGCCTCTCTTGGCCAGTCACTGTATAAGATTTTCATTTTTAACTTTGTAATGTAAAACATTTCTAACATTCACAAAAGTACAGATAGTGTGATATAGCCTCTTGTCACCTGACTTTAAAAATCAATATTTTAATAATATTTTGAAAAAATTGTACTTACCTATTTTATTTGAAAGGTATAGAGCCAGAGACAGAGAGGTCTTCCATCAGCTGTTTTGCTACTCAAATGCCGGTGACAACTGGGGCTGCGTTAGGCGGAAAGAAGCTGGGAGCCCAGAAATTCTGGGCCTCGCACTTGAGTGGCAGGAACTCAAATGCTTGAACAATTACTTGCTGTTTCCCAGAGTGTGCATTAGCAGAAAGCTGGAATTGGAAGTGGAGCAGGGACTCAAACCCAAATGCTCCAGTATGGGATGCAAGCCCAAGCAGCATCCAGGCTACTTAAACTCAGGTAGTCACATAATTTCACTCTGAAGTATAACTGTCAAAGGATTTCTTAAAAAAAAAAAAAAAACCTCATGTCATTACCATACTGAATCATTAAAAATAAAAAGCTGTTTGTAGATATTTGACAGATATATATATTTTTAAGATTTATTTATTTATTTGAAAGTCAGAGTTACAGAGAGGCAGTTGTAGAGAAAGAGAAGGTTTTCCATCTGCTGAATAACTCCCCAGATGGCCACAATGGCCAGAGTTGCGTCTATCTGAAGCCAGGAATCAGGGGCTTCTTTGGGGTCTCCCACATGGGTGCAGGGGCCCAAGGACTTGGGCCATTTTCTATGCTTTCCCAGGCTATAGCAGAGAGCTGGATTGGAAGTGGAGCAGCTGGGACTTGAACCGGCACCCATATGGGATGCCAGCACTGCAAGCTGTGCCACAGTCCTGGCCCTGATGGATATGTTTTGATAATGGCGTGGAAGGTGAGGTTGGAATTTAGGGATCCATGCCAGACTGTGGCAGTGCATGGAAAGCTGTCTCTGGGGCTGTCCCCTTCCCTCTCCCCTCCTGCCCTGGCTCCATCTCTTATGCACTATGTGGATCTTCTAGCCTGTACATCTGGGCTCTGTGCACATTGCTTGAAAAAGCCATCCCTTGGGCCTTGGTGGAAGGAAGTAAGCATGGCTAGCCAACACAGTTTGTTTTTTGGAAGATATACTAAGGGGGAAGGCCCATGTGGACCTTAGAAATGGCCAAGGGATAATGGGGTGACAGTTACCCAGGTGATGTTCTAAAAAGTGGGCTGAGGGAACATGGGCCTTGGCAGAGCTCTCAAAAATATGGGATTGGGGCCAGCTCCATGGCATAGTGGGCTAAGCCTCTGCCTGTGATGCCAGCGTCCCATCCAGATGCCGGTTCCAGTCCTGGCTGCTCCTATTCCAACCCAGCTCTCTGCTATGGCCCGGGAAAGCAGCAGAGGATGGCCCAAGTGCTTGGGCCCTACACCCACATGGAGACCCGGAAGAAGCACCAGGCTCCTGGCTTCGGATTGGCCCAGCTGCAGCCATTGGGACCATTTAGGAAGTGAACCAGCAGATGGGAGACCTCTCTGTCTCTCCCTCTCTCTGTCTATAACTCTGCCTCTCAAATAAATAAATAAATATATTTTTTAAAAAAATATGGGATCAGAGCAGGGCGTCTTTTGTCCCAGGTCCAAGGATGGTACCCATGATCTAATTATTTCCTCTGATCAGCTGTAATATGTATTCTTATAGTTGGCTTGTTCAAATCAGGGTCTTCACATGGTCCACTTATGCAGTTTTGACTGATAATGTCTGTTTTGCTTCTTTTATTCTATAATGGCTCTATCCTTTTTTTTTTTTTCATTTTTGACTTATTGGTAAAACTAGTTCATTTACCCTGTAAAATGAGCCATAGTTAAATTCAGCTGAGTGCCTCCGTGTGGTGGTATCCAACATGCTTCCATGTTTTAAATGTCCTGCAAACTGGCCGTTGGATCTAGAGGCTTCAACACATGTTAGGGTGAGCGCTGGCTGTTCCCCTTTTCTTGATGCTAAGATTGCCCAGCTGCTCAGGTGTCGGCCTGATTCTTGCTTCATAAAGTTCTTCAGCAGTGTTTCCCCTCCTGATTTTGGCAACCATTAGTGATTGTTGTTTAGGTCTGTTATTTCCTAAGGGATTGTAAAATGCTAATTTTCTAATTCTGTAACTCTGTGGATATGGAAGAACTGCCTCACCAACCAGTTCATTTGGTTCTGCAGAAAAGAGAAGATAGCATCCTGATTCTTAACTGTTTCCAGCTTTCAGAACAGTAGGTTGATAAATGAACTTCCACTGGTGATAACAGTGGTAACCAGTAATTTTTTCTGGTGTTATCATCGCTGCCTGTATGTTTGGTTTCAATCCATTACAGTCACCATTCTTTTTGTGTGACTTGTTCCATGTTGGTTGAGGATCCTATTAATCTTTACTTTTGTGTTCTGACTCAGTAAAATGGCTCAGATTATTCTTGTATTTTCCCTGGAAATAACTGAAATTTTCCATTTTTTCCCCAAGGAATGCCAACTCATTTTAGGTCAAAGATGATATCTAGAGATGACAGTTACACTACTAGGATTCTAATCATTGCTGGATTTTGTCATTGCTTCTAGGTATTTTTCAGTGCAATGGAGAGGGGTGCCTGTGTGTGTGTATTTATGAGTTTTTACTAATAGTTCAAATTCGAATTTAAGATTACATTATTTTTACTCAACATTCTTATTTTATCTATGTCCATATCTATCATCTTATCAGTGTTAAAAATCTTGGCTTCTACCAATATAGTGGTACTTTATAGCAGTAGTGTGTAGAAGACTCAACTGGGGTAAAATTGAAGTTTGTTTGGCCCCACATAGATTTTTCTTAACTCACATCTCTTGAAGTATGACTCAAGTATTTACCTTTTTAGGAAGCACCCCAGATGGTACAGTGCAGAAGTCAGGGGCTAACCTTTGTGAACCTTTTCTGTTTGTTTGTTTGTTTTTAACCTTTTCTGTTTTTTTTTTTTTTTAAGGTTTATTTATTTATTTGAAAGTCAGAGTTACAGAGTTACAGAGAGAGGAGAAGTAGAGAAAGAAAGGTCTTCCATCCGATGGTTCACTCCCCAATTGGCTACAATGGCCGGAGCTGTGCCTATCCGAAGCCAGGATCCAGGAGCTTCTTCCGGGTCTCCCATGTGGGTGCAGGGTCCCAAGGACTTGGGTCATCTTCTATTGCTTTCCCAGGCCATAGCAGAGAGCTGGATTGGAAGTGGAACAGCTGGGACTAGAACTGGCACCCATATGGGATGCCAGTGCTTCAGGCCAGGGCGTTAACCCGCTACGCCACAGAGCCGGCCATGTGAACCTTTTCTGCAAGGACTTTTGAGCTATTGGAGTGCTGGATGTTTTTATCTACCACTTTAACTTTTCTGAAGGAGTTGATCCTTTAAAACATCCAAGGAAATTGTGAATTCTGGAGCAGCATTATGATAAATTGAGAAGAACACCTGACCTAGTCACAAGTCCAGAGTGCAAGTTCTGGCCCTGTTGCGAGGTAGCTTTGGGACCTTGGGAAAGCACATTAATCTTTCTGAGCCTTGGTTTCCCTATGAGAAAATGGGTACAATGATGCCTGACTACCTTAGAATTTTTTGTGAGGATCAAATATAGAAGCACTTTGTATAGAGTCAGATGATATAGCTATGTTGAAATAATGAGTCTTAATTAATGAATTAAGCTAGTCTTTCTTATAAGCTTGACAATATATTTTAGTTATTCCAGGTATTGATAATTGTCCTTTCTTTTAATAACCTCTCAGTAATTTATGTTTACACAGAGTAATTTTTTTATTTCTAGGAGTGAAGGATATATCCCAAGTAATTATGTAACAGGAAAGAAATCAAACAATTTAGATCAATATGAGTAAGTAAAAGTTCATTTTGTGAATGTGGAAAACCAGAAAATGTTTTCATTTTCCTAATAATGTAAGGCATTGTGGAGTTTAGTGTTTTAAAGTTAAAACATTTATTGTCTTTAGAAAGTAGTACCAATATATCCTTTATTGAGCTGTCCAACATGGAAAAAGATGGTGTGAATCAGTCTCTATGATGCATTTTTCCTGAAGGAACTTTGTGTGAATGGAATTACACATGCAGATAAAATTGAATTAATTTTAAACAGATCACAGCTTTGCCAACTTTGAAACACAGGCCATTGTTCATTCACTCAACATAGGAATAATTTTTCCCAGAATGGTCTTTAAAAACATCTTTTATTGTTCCTGTTTTTCTAACTAAAAGATTGTTTTTTTAAAAAATTCTTGATAATATGAAACAATGTTAATAAAAATTTCTCATGAATAAGTTAATCTCTGTCAACCTGACATTGACATGTTTTCTTTCCATCTTTTTACTGTTTTTAAGAAGATGGAATTGTGCTCTATAAATTGTTTTATATCTTTTTTCACTTGTAAGTATATTATGAGTTAGTACAAGGTGATTTCAAAAAGTTATGGAAAATAAAATTAAAAGATAACCTACTTTGATGCAACATTTTTGAAATCATGTGTGTGAGTCTTCAAAAAGTTTGTGGAAAATTAATACTATGAAAAATTCATGCATGGATTTCAAAATTGAATTAAAGACAGTAAGTTGCCATTTCCCACATGTTTGAGTCAGTAGAGTAAAAACCATTCTTCCTATGATTAAAACAGTGAAACGTTGGACATGGTTTTTCTGTTGAATGATGGAGAATATCTTAAATCAGTTATGGTGTGTGCATGCCGTAACACACAGAGCTACATTGATTTTCAAAAATGATATCAGGACAAATCCAGGTTATGATATAACCAGTATGATCTGATCATTCCCTAATAAAGCAATAAGAATGTTGGTGCGTGTGTTTTTATAAAAATATGGGTAGAAAAAACTCTGGAACTACATATATCAAAATGTTAGTGGTTGTCCTTATTGAGTTATGAGTATTTGATATTGATGAGCTATATTGCCTTATGAATCCTAATAGGAATAAAAACAATTTTTAAAAACCTGAGGCCTTAAATGTGTTTGTTCCGTTCAGATGGTACTGCAGAAATATGAACAGGAGCAAGGCAGAGCAACTCCTCAGAAGTGAAGTAAGTCTCTCAACTTGTTTCGCGGGTTTCATTGCAGTACAAATCAGTTTTCATGACTCCCTAGTAAGTGGTGTACAGATCTCTGCTTCTAAAGCCAAGATACACTGTGATCTAAATACGGGCTTTGTTTTATAAAAAATATGTAAAACAGAGGGCCGTTGTGTCGGTTTACTCAGGAGCAAAGTGCCACAAACTGAACAGCTTGAACAACACAACTGTGACCTCTCAGGGCTGCAGGGGGGAGCTGGCCAGAATCCAGGGGCCCACGGGGTTGGTTCCTTCTGAGGGCTGTAGACAGAGGATCTCTCCTAAATCTGTGACCTCAGCCTGCAGAGGGCCGTGTCTTAACATCATCTTCCCTCTCAGCGTGTCTGTCTGTCCAAATTCCACCCCTACCTTTTTTTTTTTTAAGATTTATTTATTTATTTGAAAGAGTTACACAGAGAGAGAAGGAGAGGAAGAGAGAGAAAGAAAGGTCTTCCATCCTCTGGTTCACTCTGCAATTGGCCACAATGGCTGGTGCTGCGCTGATCCGAAGCCAGGAACTTCTTTTGGGACTCCCATGTGGTTGCAGGGGCCCAAGGACTTGGGCTATCTTATACTGCTTTCCCAGGCCATAGCAGAGAGCTGGATTGAAAGTAGAGCAGCTGGGACTGGAACCAGCACCCATGTGGGATGCCAGCACTGTAGGCGGCAGCTTTACCCGCTACACCACAGCGCCGGCCTTCCCCTCCAACATTTTTTTTTTTTAAAGGTTTATTTATTTATTTGAAAGTCAGAGTTACATACACACACACACACAGAGACAGGGAGAGAGAAATCTTCCATCCACTGGACCATTCCCCACATGGTTTAATAGCCAGGGCCAGGCCAGGCCAAAGCAGGAGCCAGGAACTCCATATGGGTCTCCCATGTGGGTGGCAGGGGCCCAGGATCTTGGGCCATCCTCCACTGTCTCCCAGGTGCATCAGCAGGGAGCTGCATTGGAAGAGGAGCAGCTGGGACACAAACTGGTATCCATATGGGATGCCGGCTCTGTAGGCAGAGGCTTAGCCTACTATGCCATGGTGTCAGCCCTTACTCCCTTTTTGTGAGGGCACCAGTCACTCTGGATTAGGGCCCACCCTAATGATCTCATTTTAACTTGGTCACCTCTATAAAAATCCTATCTCCAAATAAGATCTTATTATTATTAGATTTATTTTTATTTGCTTGAAAGGCAAAGAGAGAGGGAGAGGGCTCCAGAGAGGGGAAAGAAGAGAGATAGAGAGGCTCTTCCATTCACTGCTTCATTCCCCAAATCCAGCCAGGACAGGGCCAGGCCAAAGCCAAGAGCCAAGAGCCAAGAACTCCATCTAGGTCTCCCACACAGATGGCAGAGACCCAAGCACTTGCGCCATTATCTGCTGACTTCCCAAGGGCATTAGCAGGAAGCTGGATTGGAAGTGGAGTAGCTGGGATTTGAACTGAAACTCTGATAATGGTGGCTTAACCCACTACACCTTAACTTGTATGTCACAATGCCAGTGACTAAGATCATATTCTGAAATACTGGAGGTTAGGAAACAAGCTTTTGGTTGTAAATAAAACACTTAAACCTTTAATGCTGGGTCATAGCTATATATCAGTAATGTAATCTTTCTTACTGATTTATCATTTACTAACCTTGATTTTAGTACTTGTGTTTTACCTTTTTCCTTGAGGTTTGTTTTTAAATAATTTACCTTAATATTACATCTTTTATAAATGAACTTTATTAAAATATTTAATTGTCCTTAGAAATACCTGTGCTGAGGGGGGCTTTGGCACAGCAGTTAAGTTGCTGCTTGGGATGCCTGCATCCCGTATTGGAGCCAGTGCCTGGGTTTGAGTTGCAGTTCTGTTTCTGATCCAGCTTCCTTCTAGTGTGCATCCTGGGAGGCAGCAGGTGAAGCTTAACCTCAGATTACTGCCATCCACGTGAGACCTGTGTTGAGTTATAGGCACCTAACTTTGGCTTGGTCAACTCTCACTGTAGCAGGCCTCTGGGGAGTGAACCACTGATGGAAGGTCTTTCTATGTCTCTGTCTCTCCCTAACTCTTTTCCCTTTCCCTAGCTCTCATTCCCTTTCTCACTCTTTCAAATAAAGAAAACGGAAATGCATGTGCTGAAATTCCTACACGTAGTATGGAGGGAACTACACTGGGCTAGCTAAAAGAACCTGAGTCGGCTGTGACTTTCTAGGTTATGCATGCATTGTAAGATAAGGAGATTGGATTAGAAGATGACCCCCCGCCCCGCGCCAAAAAAAAAGTTCTTCACATTTCTGATGTATTTATTCTATTCAGTAATAGTTGCCAGTCTTTAAACCCCAGGCTTTCTCACTTTATCTCTGTTAATTATCACCAGTCAAGGTTTTGTTGAACTCTTGTTTCCATTGTTCAGCTGAGAAGGCTATGGCAAATGACTTTGCCTGGCTCAGACTACAGGTGCCGGTGCCCATTCTCCATAGGATTCTTTTTTTTTTTTTTTTTTTTGACAGGCAGAGTGGACAGTGAGAGAGAGAGACAGAGAGAAAGGTCTTCCTTTTGCCATTGGTTCACCCTCCAATGGCCGCCGCGGCCAGCGCACTGCGGCCGGCGCACCGCACTGATCCGATGGCAGGAGCCAGGTACTTCTCCTGGTCTCCCATGGGGTGCAGGGCCCAAGCACTTGGGCCATCCTCCACTGCACTCCCTGGCCACAGCAGAGAGCTGGCCTGGAAGAGGGGCAACCAGGACAGAATCCAGCGCCCTGACCGGGACTAGAATCCAGTGTGCCGGCGCCGCAAGGTGGAGGATTAGCCTAGTGAGCTGCCGCGCCAGCCCATAGGATTCTTAAGTGCATTCCTGGAAGCCATACAGTGAGAGGCAACAGTAAGTGAGTGGGCAGCCAGGCAGCCTGGGATCCGAGTCATGGTTCTGCTACTTCCTAGCTGTCTGATCCTGGCACGTTACCCAGCCTTTCTGGTCCCCTTTTCCTTATCTGCGAAGTAAAGTGGAGATAAAAGTAGTGTCTATCTCATAGGACTATTTTGAATATTAAATAAATTCACACATTAGAACAAAATAATAAAGTCTTAATTAAACTACAACTTAACTTATTAAATTCTCAGTAAATAAATATAGCTCTCCTAACTTCAGCTTTCTGCTAATGTGTACCTGGGAGGCAGCAGGTGATGACTCAAGGTAATTTGATCCTTGCATTCATGTGGGAGATCTGGACTGAACCCAGCTCCCGTCTTTGGCCCAGCCCAGCCCAAGTGCTGTGGGCATTTGAGGAATGAACCAGCAGATGGGAGCTCTCTCCCTGTCTCCATGCTCTCTCTCTCTGCCTCTTAAAGAAAGAAATGATAGCAATCACCATTTTTAGCTGAGTGATTATTGCAATTATTGTCCCTAATTGTTCTTATCAGATACATTTGTGAAGCTTTGTTAATTTCATTGTCTTTCTTTTATGTGAGAATAAAATATATTTTATTTTTCAACTATTAAATGACTTTTCATCTGAAAGTCATTTACACATACGAGATTGGACATGCTGTTGTTGGAGGAGAGGTATTTGAGGTTTGGGGCTTCTATTTCCTGCTCCTCAGCTTGGAACCTGATGCAGACTCGTCCTTTTTAATCATTCAGCATTGTTTCTGGCTTTGGATTTTTTCTGCTTGCTTTACTTGTACCTCCATCTCTTTTGTCAAGAGTGACATTTAACATTGACTCCAGGGGAATTAAGGATTTGTAAATACACTTTTATAAAGAGCACTGAGATATTTACAGAAAAAAGCCATATAAATGTAAATGAAACTGAGCCAGGATTCAAAGCTTACAGCAAACATAAAAAAAAATATGATATGAAACCCAGTCTTTCAAAAATACATTTTTCTTTTCTCTTGCTTTTTATCAATGATTTATTTATTTGAAAGGCAGAGTTACAGAGAGAGAGAAAGAGAGAGCGCTTCCATCCTGTGGTTCACTCCCCAAATGACTTCAACAGCTGGGGCTGCATCAGGCTGAAGCCAGGAGCCGAGAGCTATATCCACGTCTCCCATGTGGGTGTCAAGGGCCTAAGCACTTTAGCCATCATCTGCTGCTTTCCCAGGTTCATTAGCAGGGACTTGGACCCAAAGTAGAGCAGCCAGAACTCAAACCAGTACTCACAGGTTACCAGCATTACAGGCAGCAGCTTAACCCATTGTGTCCAACGCTGGCCCCAGAAATAACATGTTTTCAGTGACTGTTGTTGAAGATGTACAGGAATTGCAGAATCTTTCCTGTTGGTT
This sequence comes from Oryctolagus cuniculus, assembly GCF_051225735.1. Taxonomy (NCBI): domain Eukaryota; kingdom Metazoa; phylum Chordata; class Mammalia; order Lagomorpha; family Leporidae; genus Oryctolagus; species Oryctolagus cuniculus. Next base: position 41,517,664 of record NC_142868.1, on the reverse strand, counting down.
CTAGAAAGGCCCTGAGAGACGATCTGGTTGAAATGCCTCACAGTAGCTGGGAGAGGTCTTGTAGTGGTGGGGAGTCCTGTATGCTTGCTTTGGCTGGTCTCAGCCCAGTAGCACAAAGTAGAAAGTCAGGCGGATGGGAGAAACCAAAGAGCCCCAGTGGTAAGTTGTGTTTCTCCACACCAGATTTTCTAGGAAAAGAATAGAAATCATAGAATTGTAAGATTGAGTTCTTGAATCTTCTCTGGGGCACTGATTAATATCAGTCATTGTAGTAAAAAACATTTTCTTAACTTGGTTTTTAGGATAAAGAAGGTGGTTTTATGGTAAGGGACTCCAGTCAACCAGGCTTATACACAGTGTCCCTTTATACGAAGTTTGGCGGGTAAGTAATCTTTTTTTTTTTTTCAAATATAGAAGTATTTTTTGGCTGAACTTCTTATATTGTTTGTACATATTCCTAATTTTCAAAAATTATGCTGGTTTTTAGCATTAAAAAATAAAACCTAAACTTGATTTCTAAAGTTTATACTGTTTTTTTGCCTTTATATTTTCAGCAGTTTCCCCAGTCATTTTCCAGATATCATGCATTGCTTAGTGACAGCATATGTTCTGAGAAACAGGTTGTTAGGTGATTTCGCCATTGTGCGAACACCAGAGTCTGCTTACACAAACTAAGCTGCTGCGGTATCACTAGCTAATATGAACTTACAAGACCACTGTCTATTCAGGTTACCCCTGTGACGTCATTCCACAGCATGTAACAGTACTAAGAATGCTTGTAGGAACTGGAGTAACGGTCAACAAGTAATTGCTGTGTGCTGAGCAGAGTACAGGGATACAACAGTGAAGGAAGTGGGCACGGACCCTGTCCTCCAGGGTAATGGGAGTTACAGACAGGCAAACAAGCAGTTATGGTGGTAGGTGAACAAATGCTATGGCAGAAGGGTAATGTGTGTGTGTGTGTGTGTGTGTGTGTGTAGCCAGGATACGTCTGAGTTATTTATGAATGTTGTCCTAAATTACTTCCAAGCTGAGCCTGCCAAAAGTGAGGAAGGAAAAAACTGAGTGGAAGGGAAAAAGTGTTTCTGACCCAAGAAACTGCCTGGGCCCGGAGGTGAAAGAAGACATGAAGAGTTCTTGGGTGGAAAAGAGTATCACAGCTGCAATGCGGAGTTGGGGGGGGGCAGAGTGAAGGGAGGTGAGGGAAGCCCACCAGACAAAAGCAGAAGCCGATGGTGTCAGTGTTGGAACATCCTGGGAGTCATGCTGAGGGTTGTCAGCAGGAGCTGACTTGAGAAGACCTGTGTTCTAGGAAGATGTCTAAGGGGGAATTGGTACATTTGTAAGCCTAATCTGTTGACTTTCAGAGGCATAAGTACTCTAGACATTTGCAAGTTTTTGCCAACAGCAGAGACAAAAGCAGTGGCAGCCAGAAGTTATTTTAAGACTTTTAATGGTGGTTCAATGGAGTTGGTAAATGCCCTCTTATGTAGTCTCATGCAGGGGACCAAGCATGTTATCAATGACTATTCTGAACACTTCTACCTGTTAATGTGGAGGATGACTCCAAGAAGAATATAAGGAAAAATGAAGTTTGTGTTGGGAACAGAAAGGGCCAAATGGAGGGAGCCTGTGATGACCCTGCAGAGAACATTTTAAGAGTGCAGTCATATTTTACCAACTTGGCTCTAGCACATTTTGATTTTTGTTTCAGAGAAAGTTCATCAGGTTTCAGGCATTATCATATAAAGGAAACAACAACGTCTCCAAAGAAGTATTACCTAGCAGAAAAGCATGCTTTTGCTTCAATTCCTGAGATTATTGAATATCATAAGCACAATGCAGCAGGTAAGTCAGCATTAAAACCTGCTTCAAATATTAGTAAGGAAAATGATCATACATGATGAATCCTTCCTTGAGCAGCTTTAATGTGTAGCTAGATCATTGTGGAATGTGACTGATTTAAACTTATCGCATAGTAAGGAAGTACAAAAAAAAATCAGAAATACCAAGACTCATAAAAAGTGTTCACATTTCTGTGGTTTCTATCTTTGATCGTAACTAAAGTTCAGCGTATGTCCATCTCAGAGTAGTCACAGGAGCTGTCAGACAAAGCAGGATTTAGTCTTATGTTATACTGGCTTCCAAAAACTAGATTACAGATGCTTCCTGACTTATGACGGGATTACATCCCCAAGAAGGCCATCATCTGTTGAAAATGCCCTAAGTCAAAACTGCACTGAGTGCACCTGACCTATCAGCATCATCCTTGAGCAGCACAGCTCACTGTGGAGCATTGGCTGTTGCTGCTCTTGACTGGGAGCTGTAGCTGTAGCTGCTGTCTCTACCTCGCCTTGTGAGAGAATTCGGAGCCACGTTATCTCTAGCCAAGGAAGAAAAAATCCAAATCCACCCCCTTGAAATCTGGTTTCTGCTTAATGTGCATTACTTTTGAACCATCCTAAAGCTGTAAAGGAAAATCCCAACTAGAACCAGCTGTTATCAGGTCTCTTGAGTTTCCCATGACTGAGTCCCTGCCACCCTTACCATCAGCATGGGAACAAACCAAACACCAACAGACAGAAGCAGAAGCCGCATTTCAGCTCATGAAGTTTCCACAGGATGATGTAGAACTATTATTAGCTTTGACTCTTTGAAGACATACCTGAGCAGGAGAAATAGCCAAATGCCTAACTTAATATATGAAAAGTTAACTTTTGAAATTTTATAGAAGGCTGTCTTTGCAAAACTTGTTATTATTTAGTGACTCTGGTGACTTTTTTCAGCTAATGGTAGGAAGTTACTGAGCAGTAATTTACATTGTATAAAGTTTGCTAGTTGAAAGTCTACAATTCAGTAGTTTTTAGTAGGTTTGCAGAGTTGGGCCAACTGTTACCATAATCTAATTTTAAGAACATTGTTGTCATCTGCAAAAGAAATGTTGTGCCCACTAGCAGTTACCCTGTGTTTCCCTTCACCAAGCCAGCCCAAGGCAACCATTAATCTACTTTCTGCCTATATAGAATTGCCTATTCTGCACATTTCATGGAAATGGAATCACACTATGTGGTCTCTTTTGCCTGGTTTCTTTGATTCAACGTAATGTTTTTGATGTTCATCCATGCTGTAGATGTATAAATATTACACTAACCTCTCCCGTCTTTTCAATCTTCATCACAAGATTATTGAAATGATCAGGTAATATATAAGCAAACTGCAGAGAACTTGACAACCAGTAATTATATAATAAGTTCTCCCTATTGCTGAGTCACTACTCAGAGCCTAGCAAGTGTTGTGGAATGGTAAGGTTCTCAGGCTAGCATCCAAATCTACATGTGCTAGGTGGTTAGACAGGGGATCAGCCTCTCTATTTGCAAATCCATAGGCTCATCTTAACATCTACCTGTTGTGTTAGAAAGTCAGGCTTCATCTACTGATGAAAACCAAGACGCAGCCTGGATATATACAAACTGAAGGCATAATGATGTTTAGGAAAGCAACTTACTGACAATATCACTAGGGATTCTGGACAATATAAATGCCACAGAATATTTTTTTTTCCACAACGGACTTACTGAATATGTCCTTAGAAGTTGGTTTGTGGGGCTGGTGTTGTGGTGTAGCAGGTAAAGCTGTTGCCTGCGATGCCAGCATTCCATATGGACACTGGTTTGTGTCCCATCTGCTCCACTTCTGATCCATCGCCCTGCTAATGTGCTTGGGAAAGCAGCAGAGGATAGCCCAAGTGCTTAGGCCCCTGCATCCATGTGGAAGACCTGGAAGAAACTATAGGCTCCTAGCTTTGGCTTGGCCCACCCCAGCTGTTACAGTCATTTGAAGAGTGAACCAGTGGATGGAAGATCTCTGTCTCTGTCTCTCCCTCTCTTTCTGTAACTCTCCCTTTCAAATAAATAAATGAATATTTAAAAAAAGTTGATTTGTGGACTTGGAATAAAGAAAGAGTTCCTGGGGCAGATAAAAATTCTAAATTCAGGCAGCCTATTGGATAAGGTATCCAATTATTTTTATAATCCATTGTATGGATTTTGTTTCTCCCATTTTGTTTATCACTCATTAGTTGATAGAATTTGGGTTGTTCCCACATTTTGACTTTTATAAATAATGCTGCTATAAACAGTTGGGTACAAGGTTTTGCATAAAAATGTTTTCATTTCTGTTGAGTATTTACCTAGGATTGGATTTTCTGGGCCATAAGATAATTGTGTGTTGGACATTTGAGGAACTAATTCATATCACTTTATCCCACAAGGAACTTTTTCAAGTCTGTCCTTTAAAAAAAAAAAAAAGATTTTGTATGTATGTATGTATGAGAGAGAGAGTGAGAGAGAGTTTCTATCTGCTAGCTCACTCTCCAGTGGCCACACAGGTGGGGTTAGGCCAGACTGAAGTCAGGAGCCTGGAACTGCATCCTGGTCTCTCATGTGGTTGGCAGGAACTTGTACTTGAGCCATCATCTGCTGCTTCGCAGGCTCATTAGTAGGGAATTAGATTAGAAGTGGAGTAGCTGAGTTTCAACTGGCACTTGAATATGGGATGCGGGTGTTCCAGGTGACAGCTTAACCCATTGCACCACAAGGCTGGCCCCTCAAATCTCTTACCTGTTATTTTCTTTTGTGGTATTCACATTCCCTTAATTTTTTTTTCTTTTGTGTTCTTGTAGAAGTTTTATTTTTTAGCACTGTCTCACTCCATTCAGCACACATGTAATCAGTACCTACTGTGTGTCAGGAACTAGTTCAGATTTTGGGGAGCCTGTGATGGATTTGATTGACCACCTGGGTGGAGACAGATATTTTAAATGACTCTGAGATATGCTGTCATAAAGGGAATCCAGGTACCATGAGTAGAAGAAGCACTTCCCATCTCTTGCTTAGTGTAGTAAGCAACATGCTAGAAGATTGGATTGACTTCACGGATGTTCAGTAATTTATATTTCCAGTGGTTAAGGTCTTGGAGCTGATTTTTGTGGTAAGATTGCTAACATGGAGGTGCATATTTGATTCAGCAGTTAGGCTGCTGCTTGAATGCCTGTGTCCTATAAAGGAGTGCCTTGGTTTGATTTCCATTTCTGATTCTAGTTTCATGCTGAGAGGCAGCAGGTGGTGGCTCCAGTAGTTGGGCTTCTGCCACCCACGGTGGAGACCCAGATTGAGTTCCTGGCTACTGGCTGCAGGCTGGCCCAGCCCAGGCTGTTGCAGGCATTTGGGGAGTGAATGAGCAGATGAGAGATCTCTGTCTGTGCTCCTCTGACTCTCTACTTTTCCAGTAAATAAAATAAATGTAAGAAAGTATTATTAGAGGGTTAACATTGAGTTATAGCAGGTGAATGACTTTAGTTTTAAGCAGACTAGTATATACTTTTATACTTCAGCTCTCATACAGGAAAAGAACACAAAATAATAACTGTTAGAAGTCTTTTACATCCTTTCAAATATTTGAAAAGTGCAGAAGCTAGCATGTGCTGATAAATGCAGTAGAATTTAAAACAAAATGCTGTAGTATTTAAAAGCATGTAGCCGGGGCGCCGGATTCTGTCCCGGTTGCCCCTCTTCCAGGCCAGCTCTCTGCTATGGCCCGAGAGTGCAGTGGAAGATGGCCCAAGTCCTTGGGCCCTGCACCCGCATGGGAGACCAGGAGAAGCACCTGGCTCCTGCCTTCGGATCAGTGCGATGTGCCGGCTGCAGCGCGCCGGCCGCGCCGGCCGTTGGAGGGTGAACCAATGGCAAAGGAAGACCTTTCTCTCTGTCTCTCTCTCTCTCACTGTCCACTCTGCCTGTCAAAAAAAAAAAAAAAAGTCTTTTACTTCCTTTCAAATATTTGAAAAGTGCAGAAGCTAGCATGGTGCCTGATAAATGCAGTAGAATTTAAAACAAAATGCTGTAGTATTTAAAAGCATGTAGCACAGTGTTGTCTGAGCACACAGAAGGGGGGCAGTGAATTGATAAATGAATGGATTTGTGAGTGAGTTTGTACTTTAGTATTTGTCTTTGCAGGATGATTGAAGAATGAGTTCAACTGCAATATTGTCTTTGATTTCTAGGACTCGTCACCAGGCTGCGATACCCAGTTAGTACCAAGGGGAAGAATGCACCAACCACTGCAGGATTCAGCTACGGTAACTCTCATTTTGTAATTACATTGGCTAATTTTCCTGGAAAAGGAACCATTTTCAGGGGCAGGTGTTTAGTGCAGTGGTTTAGATGCCCACATCCCATCTCAAAGTGCCAGAGTTTGAATCCCAGCTGGACTCTTGATTCCAGCTTCCTGCTAATCTACACCCTAGGAGGTCGCGGGAGGTGGCTCAAGTCCTTGGGCCCCTGCCACCCATATGGGATACCCAGATTAAATTTTGGGTTCCTAGCTTCAGCCTGATCCAGACCTGGCCTTTGTGGGCATGTGGGGAATGAACCTGCAGATAGAAGGTCTTTCTTTGTCTTTTTGCCTTTCAAATAATAAAAAATTCAAAAATCTATTATCACTAAACAGATTTAGATATATAGAATTCTACACAGTGGAGCTGTTTGTATGAGTTTTCTAGTATGGGTTTTTAGATAGTTATCCTTTATAGCTATTGTGACCTTCGATTTTATATTTTCTTTTCTTTTTTTTTTACTTTCTCTTTTTTTTAAACTTTTATTTAATGAATATAAATTTCCAAAGTACAGCTTATGGGTTACAATGGCTTCCCCCCCATAACGTCCCTCCCACCTGCAACCCTCCCCTTTCCCACTCCCTCTCCCCTTCCATTCACATCAAGATTCATTTTCGATTCTCTTTATATACAAATCAGTTTAGCGTACATTAAGTAAAGATTTCAACAGTTTGCTCCCACAGAAACATAAAGTGAAAAATACTGTTTGAGTACTAGTTATAGCATTAAATCTCAATGTACAGCACACTAAGGACAAAGATCCTACATGAGGAGTAAGTGCACAGTGACTCCTGTTGTTGACTTAACAAATTGACACTCTTGTTTATGGCCTCAGTAATCACCCTAGGCTCTTGTCATGAGCTGCCAAGGCTATGGAAGCCCCCTGAGTTCACTGACTCTGATCATATTTAGACAAGGCCATGGTCAAAGTGGAAGTTCTCTCCTCCCTTCAGAGAAAGGTACCTCCTTCTTTGATGACCCGTTCTTTCCACTGGGATCTCACTCGCGGAGATCTTTCATTTAGGTTTTTTTTTTTCCCCCAGAGTGTCTTGGCTTTCCATGCCTGAAACACTCTCATGGGCTTTTCAGCCGGATCCGCATGCCTTAAGTGCTGATTCTGAGGCCAGAGTGCTGTTTAGGACATCTGCCATTCTATGGGTCTGCTGTGTATCTCACTTCCCATGTTGGATCGTTCTCTCCCTTTTTTATTCTATCAGCTAGTATTTGCAGACACTATTCTTGTTTATGTGATCCCTTTGGTTCTTAGTCCTATCATTATGATCAATTGTGCACAGAAATTGATCACTGGGACTAGTGAGATGGCATTGGTACATGCCACCTTGATGGGATTGAATTGGAATCCCCTGGTATGTTTCTAACTCTACCATTTGAGGTAAGTCAGCTTGAGCATGTCCCGAATTGCACATCTCTTCCCTCTCTTATTCCCACTCTTATATTTAACAGCAATCACTTTTCAGTTAAGTTTCAGCACTTAAGAAGAATTGTGTATTGATTACAGTATTCAACCAAAAGTATTAAGTAGAACAAACAAAAAAAATACTAAGAGGGATAACATATTAAGTTGCTCATCAACAGTCAGGGTGAGGGCTGATCAAGTCACCATTTCTCATAGTATTCATTTCACTTTAACAGGTTTCCTTTTTGGTGCTCAGTTAGTTGTCACCTATCAGGGAGAACAAGTGGTATTTGTCCCTTTGGGATTGGCTTATTATACTCAGCATAATGTTTTCCAAATTCCTAACAGGGATCCCTTTTCAGTTAAAATTTAAACACTTAAGAGTAATTGTGTGTTAATTACAGAGTTCAACCAATGGTACTAGAACAAAAAAAAAATACTAAAATGGATAAAATATTACATTGTACATCAACCGTCAGGACAAGAGCTGATCAGGTCATATTTTCATCCTTATTCATAATTCAGTAGGAAACATTCTGTCAGTGAAAAATAAGTGTTAGCATGTGACATGAAAAGTAATTCTAAGCCTTCCTGGTTCTCCCCCGGGCTTTGTTGGTTACTCACTAAAATGTAAGGGTGGAGGATTAGAGAAGCTTCCAACCTGGTGTTCTTATTCAAGTTCAGTTCTTTCCAACTTGGAACTGAAAAGCAAAACCAAACCAAACAAAAACAACAAACTGATCGCAGGAGGAAGAGTGGTAAATGCGGAAGTATTCGTGTTTTATGCAAAGTCCTTAGCCTTCAGCTGCGTTAGTGGAAACGTAACTCCTGCAGCCTTCTCCTGCCTCCTTCAGGTCGCTTGGCTGGCATGGCGACAGTTTGGAAGGGCTGTGTTCCCTTTTCACTTGCTGACGTCTGCCCCCTTCTGTCTTGCAGAGAAGTGGGAGATTAACCCTTCAGAGCTGACCTTCATGCGGGAGCTGGGCAGCGGGCTCTTCGGAGTGGTGAGGCTTGGCAAGTGGCGAGCCCAGTACAAAGTAGCCATCAAAGCTATTAGGGAGGGCGCCATGTGTGAGGAGGACTTCATAGAAGAAGCTAAAGTGATGATGTAAGTCACGCGCAGCCCGTGGCCCTCCCGTGCCCTGGTGACTTCTGTTCTGTGGTACCTATGTGTGTGTGTGTGTGCCTTCCTTCCCAGGAAACTGACACACCCGAAGTTAGTCCAGCTTTACGGCGTTTGCACCCAGCAGAAACCCATCTACATCGTCACCGAGTTCATGGAGCGCGGCTGCCTTCTGAATTTCCTCCGGCAGAGACAAGGTCACTTCAGCAGAGATGCGCTGCTGAGCATGTGTCAGGACGTGTGTGAAGGCATGGAGTACCTGGAGAGAAACAGCTTCATCCACCGAGACCTGGTAACCAGGACCCTCCCGTGTGCCCGTTCATTGGCTGAAGTGCTGTGCAGCACAGGGTCAGCTCTGTGCTGGGAGGCATTCATGCCCATGTTTGTTTGTAACCATGTTTCACTGTATGTGTGGTTTTAAGATTTATTTATTTGTTTGAAAGTCAGTGTTGCAGAGAGAGAGAGGAAGAGAGAGAGAGAGGTATAGAGAGAGGAAGAGAGAGAGAGAGAGAGAGAGGGAGGGAGAGGTCTTCCATCTGGTGGTTCACTCCCCAAATGGCCACAATGGCCAGGGATGGACCAGGCCAAAGCCAGGAGCCAGGAGCTTCCTCCTAGTCTGCCACATGGGTGCAGGGGTCCAAGCACTTGGTCCATCCTCCACTGCTTTCCCAGGCCATTAACAGAGAGCTGGATCAGAACAGGGACAACCAAGACTCGAACCAGCACCCATATGGAATGCCAGCACTGCAGGCAGTGGCTTTACCCATTATGTCACAGCACTGGGTTCCACCATTATTTATTTATTTATTTTTTTAAATTTGAGAGTGAGAGTCACAGACAGAGAGAGGGAGAGACAGAGAAAGAAGTCTGCCATCCACTGGTTCACTCCCCAAATGGTGCAACAACCAGAGCTGGGCCAATCCAAAGCCAGGAGCCAGGAACTTCTTCTGGGTCTCCCATGTGGGTACAGGGGCCCAAGCCCTTGGGCTGTCTTCTTTTGCTTTCCCAGGCCATAGCAGAGAGCTGGATCTGAAGAAGAGCAGCCAGGACATGAACTGGCACCCATATGGGAAAGCCAGAGGCTTAGCCTGATGTGCCACAGGGTCAGCTCCAACCATTATTTTTAAACTTTGTAAATTTAACTCACCCCATTATCTTAAAGGAAAGATCTTTATTAAATGTAATGATTCGTGTAGTTAAAGTCTCCAAGCAACCCTCCTGACATCAGTTATCTGATCTCCAGAAGAGTGCTGTGAGGTCTGGCAGATTTTATCTCATCACTGTCCCCTAGGCAAGAAAGGCAGCTTTGGGGACGTGAAGTGGCTGCCTACTGTAACACACAGGGAAGTTAGGCTTGGCTTTGGCCTCTGACTAAATCCCAAATTGTTTCCCACCTCTCACACTATAAACAGAACCTTGATGAGAAATCCTTTGGTTCATTTTCTTTGTCTGTAATCCTCGGGCAAAGATGGAGACTCACGTGAACTTCTGACCCTACCAGGAAAGGAGATCTGTTGGTGGCACTAATTCATTGTGATGCACACTTCCTACTGTTTCTCCTCCCACTCTTTCTCCTCTGCTCCCCCTCCCACTCTTTCTCCTCTGCTCCATTCTCCCTGCTTTTCTCCACGAATGTGTCTGTTCTCATCCTGTCAGTAGCACCTTCACCAAAGCAAGCGTGGCTACCCTCTGGATGGTCTCGTATTCGAGTTGCACTTTTGTGGTCAAGCACAGACACAAGTCTTCCAGAGCAGCAGCAAAGCATTTTTTTTTTTTAAATTAAGGATCACCATCGGTAGATGTGGTTCTTTTCTTTAAGATTTATTTATCTAGTTGAAAGGCAGAGTTACAAAGAAGCAGAGGCAGAGAGAAAGAAAGAGAGAGATCTTCCATTTGCTGGTTCACTCTCCAAATGGCCCCAATGGCCCGGGCTGAGCCAATCCAAAGCCAGGAGCTTCCTCCAGACCTCTCGTGTAGTCGCGGGGCACAAGCACTTGTGCCATCCTCTACTGCCTGCCTTCCCAGGCCACAGCAGAGCTGGATCGAAGTGGAGTAGCCAGGGCTTGAATTGGCACCCACATGGGATGCTGGCACTGCAGGCGGCAGTTCTACCCACTACGCCGCAGCTTTGGCAACTAGATAAGGTTCTAATAAATATTTCACAAATGTAAACTCATTTTGAGTCATTATAACAACCCTTGGAATAGATATTATGATTCTACAAATAGGATAAGATAACTGACCAGTGTCAAGTCAGTTGTGGATCCAGGGTTTGAACCCAGGGAGTTTCACTCCAGAGTCTATACTGTAACCGCTGTGCTGTGTCATATCTAGATTTAAAGTATAACAGGGAGCTGATGACTTGGAGATGGAAGACTTGGTTTCCAACATGTATTTTGGGACAGTTACATAGTCTTTCTGATACTCTGTTTCCATATCTGTAAATTGTGGGTGTCGCTCCCCCTCTTCGTGGAGGAACGACACAGGACCCTGCGCTGTTTTTCGTCTGTTCGGCCCTCCCCGGGTTTGCTGCTGGTTCTTCCCGGGTTGGCTACTATCCCTTCCACCTCCGTGGAAGGGCGGTTCCCCCTGGCCACATTCCCCACTTCCGCAGGGGAGCGGCACACCGCCGGCCGGTTCTCTCGGGGGCTGCACAGGTGTTCCCTCAGATGTTCCCCTTAGATGTTCCCGGTGCATGCCGTCTCTCTCCTCCTTTATAGTCCTCCTCCGCCAATCCTAACTTGGCTGCCCACACGCCGAGTACGCTGCTCTCCAATCAGGAGCAAGTCCTACAGTTTATTGGTTGAACTGGAGGCAGCTGTGCGGAAGCTGTTTACTTCTCTCCCAGCACCATATTGTGGGAGAGCAGATGCATAGAATAAGTCTTAATTCCAGTAACTCAGTCCAGTCCGGGCCGCTCCCCACAGTGGGTATAATACTTTTTTGCTCAAAAGATTGTTCTAAACATCATATTGTACTGGGGCCAGTGCTGTGGCATAGCAGGTAAAGCTGCTACCTGCAGTGCCGGCATCCTATATGGGCTCCAGTTCAAGTCGCAGCTGCTGCATTTCCAATCCAGCTCTCTGCTGTGGCCTGGGGAAGCAGTACAAGATGACCCAGATCCTTGGGCCCCTGCACCCACATGGGAAGACCTGGAGGGAGCTCTTGGCTCCTGGCTTCGGATTGGCACAGCTCCAGCCGTTGCAGTCAATTGGGGAGTGAACCAGCGGATAGAAGACCTCTCTTTCTCTTTCTCTGCCTCTCCTTCTCTCTCTGTGTAACTCTGACTTTCAAATAAATAAATAAACTGGGGCAATGGACTTGTAAAACAGACCTGATAGTGTAACAGCCATTATTGTTAGCACTATACTTGGTGATGACAAAGAACATGGCTTTGTCATGTGGAAATTTGTGAGCTAAGCATCTTCTTCCTTTTTGTACATATGAAACTGATAAAAGTTGAAGGTCCCCATGAGTGTGACAGACTGCACCCGTCCACAAAGATCATGTCTTGCTGAAAGCAATTTTTGATATAATATTGATGGTAGGTTTGTGTTACTCCTTAAGGGAAGATTCATATCCTCCTCTGTGCTGGGGGAAATCTGTTGACTGTTGAGTCAGGGCCTGTGGAGTGTCTTCCAGGGCGGGTGGAGGTGGTCCAGGGAATGGGTGTTAACTCTCACTTTAGAGGAAACTCTTACAATGCACTCATCAGCAAAGAACCTCATGTAAGTGGCATTATCACATACAGAAAATAAAGTTCTGCATAACTGGGAAGAGAGATACATATATTTTTTTAAGATTTACTTATGGCCGGCGCTGCGGCTCACTAGGCTAATCCTCTGCGTGTGGCGCCAGCACCCGGGTTCTAGTCCCTGTTGGGTGGCCAGATTCTGTCCCGGTTGCTCCTCTTCCAGTCCAGCTCTGTGCTGTGGCCCGGGAGGAGAGTGGAGGATGGCCCAAGTGCTTGGGTCCTGCACCCGCATGGGAGACCAGGAGGGAAGCACCTGGCTCCTGGCTTTGGATCGGCGCTGTGTGCTGGCCGTAGCGGCCACTTGGGGGTGAACCAGCAGAAAAAAAAAGACCTTTCTCTCTGTCTCTCTCTCTCACTAACTCTGCCTGTCAAAAAAAAAAAAAAAAAGATATATTTACTTATTTGAGAGGCAGAGTTACAGAGAGAGAGAGGGAGAGACAGAGAGAGGTCTTCCATCTGCTGGTTCACTCTCCAAATGGCCACAATAGCTGGAGTTGGGCCCATCTGAAACCCTAAGCCAGGAGCTTCTTCTGGGTCTCCCACACAGGTATAGGGGCCCAAGAACTTAGACCATCTTCCACTGCTTTCCCAGGCCACAGCGGAGAGCTGGATTGGAAGGGGGACAGCTAGAACACAAATCGGCGCCCATATGGAATGCTGGTGTAGAAGGCAGAGGCTTAACTTACTATGCCACAGCACTGTCCCCAAAAACTACATCTTGATCCACGGGTTTTGATATTAAAAATGTTTTCCCTCTGAGAAATACTATGTCTTTTTAGCAAACTATTTTTCTTGAATCTTATAAAGCATGGCAAGAAAATATGGATTTAAAAATCCACAATTGGCCTGTGTCGTATCTCATGTTATCATGTACTGGAAACATAGTAAATGATAAAACAGACTGTGTTCACACACAGCTGTTCTTTTCGTTGTTGGTAGGTGAGATTGCCCAGTCACCGAGCAAAGCCGTTGGGTAGGAGATTGGCTCCCCTTCAGTTTGGTGGTTAAGTGTCAGTAAGCTCAGTTGTCCTGGACTGAGGACATCAATAGATGTTACTGGAGTCTGAGAATCCCATTGCTTAATAAGAATAGGACTGGCGGGGGAAGGTGGGTTCACCTTTGTCTTAGTGCCGTGTAGATAGGACTGTTGGTTGGTAAAGGAGGTGTAGTAACGCCTTCTTGCAGATGAGACTTAATTTTTTGAAGGTTTTTATTTAATGAATACAAATTTCATATATACAACTCTATTTCAACTATTTGCACCCACCCAGACACACAAAGTATAAAGTACAGTTTGAAGACTAGTTTTACCGTTCATTCTCATAGTATAATACATTAAGGACAGAGGTCCAGCATGGGGAGCAAGTGCACAGTGACTCCTGTTGTTGATTCAACAACTGACCCTCTTATTTATGACGTCAGTGATCACCCGAGGCTCTTATCATGGCAGATGAGACTTCCTGGTCTTTGTACCCATTCTTTCAAATGTGTGGGAGACTCTTCCGGGGGAACGGGGAACGGGTAAAAGCAACATATCTACCATCTGTACCCAGTGACTGAGTTACAGTACATTTAATACAAATGGAACTTGTATTTTTCTACTTCTATTGTGCAACTTTTAAACTTACGTGCTGTCCTGTTTTCTAGGCTGCCAGGAATTGTCTAGTGAATGATGCGGGAGTTGTGAAAGTATCGGATTTTGGAATGGCCAGGTATGGCTGAGTCTATGTGGTTTTAGGCGATGTTCATTTTGTCCTGTAGAATTAATAAGTATGGGAATAATCTGCACTGATGATGAAGATAGCAAATATTGTTAACAATTCTGAGATAACTGTATTAAAATTAAAGTATATGTTCTGAACTCGTAATTCTCTCCACTAGGTGGTAGTATAGCTTGTTAAATACACGACTTTTGTCTCCTCTGTGCGAGTTAGAGTTCTAGAATCTTTTGTTTTCACAGAAACACATTTGATGGTAAAGTTCTTAGACTATCAACATCTGCATTGCTTTTATTCCTTGAATCTTTCTAATATTGATAGAGTGTTAGAAAAGATCTTTTAAAAAGTTCAACAAGTTTTAAAAAGAAGTTTTAAAAAGTTCACAGAAAAATGGAACTAAAAGATAAAATTTGGGGCTGGCATCGTGACATGGTCAGTTAAGCTACCGCCTACAACGTGACATCCCATACGGATGCCCCTTTGAGTCCCGGCTGAGTCCCGGCTGCTCCACTTCTGATCTAGCTCCCTGCTGATGTGCCTGGGAAAACAGCAGAAGATGGCCCAGTGCTTGGGCCCTGCCGCCCAGGTGGGAGACCTGGGAGAAGCTCTGGCTTCTGGCTTCAGCCTGGCCCAGCCCTTGCTGTTAAGGCCATTTGGGGAGTAAACCAGTGCATGGAAGATCTCTCTTTCTATCTCTTCCTCTTTCTCTGCAACTCTGCCTTTCAAATAAATAAATCTTTAAAAGAATATATAAAGTTTAGTGCAAAAAAAATTGAAATCCACACATATGAGAGCACTTAAAAAGTTCATGGAAAATACACATTATGAAAAGCTATACATGATTTCAAAGTTTCTCTTATATGTATGAGAGAGAGAGAGAGGAACAATCCTATCTACTCGTTTACTCTAAATACTTGCAGTGGCCAGGAGAGCTGAAACCAGGAGCTGGGAACTCAGTTGGGTGGTAGAGACCCAGTTGCCATTAGTGGGAAGATAGCCAGGAGCCAGAACAGAGATCGAATTCTGGTATTCTGATGTGGGACTTGGGCATCCTAACCAGGGTCTTAACCACTAAGCCAAATGTCTGCCCCTACACAATTATTTATTCCATTTTCCATGAAGTTTACCACACACCTTGATATTTAGTTTGTTCTTCTGTCTCTGCTTCTGTCTCTCCTTCTTTTCACCATTCATCCGTAAGGGATCAGGTGTCTGCTCTGTGCCTGGCACAGTGCTGGGCTGAGCCAAGCAGAGAACAAGACCTCCGAGTCCCTGCCCACATGTGGCTTGTGTTCTGGGTGAGGGAGAAACCCAAGACCCGAGAATAAACGTAGGCACTGGAGCAGCGGTCAGACTGTGGCCTGTCAATCTGGCCCACACTTTTTCTTATGTTTTTTACTTTTACCGTGTATTGTATTTAATTTTGATACTTAGGGAGAGAGAGAGGGAGAAAAAGAGAGAGAGAGAGAGACCTACCTATCTCTCATCTTCCAGCTCATTCCCCAGATCACTACAACAGCCAGGGCAGGGCTGGACCCGGCCAAGATCCAGGAAGTCAGTCTGGGTCTCCCACATAGGCTTGAGCCATCACCTGTCACCTCCCAGGGTGTGCCTTAGCAGGAAGCTGGAATAGGGGCCGAGCTGGGACTTGAGCCGGTCACTCTGATACGAAATGTGGGTGTTCCAAGTGGTGTCTTAACTGCTACGCCAGATGCCAGCCCCAATCCCAGTCCCTGCTTTTTACTGCCTGTGTGTGAGCCAACAACAGCTTTTTTATTCTGAAGTAGTTGGAAAAAATGGAAAGGCTATTACGACACATGAAAATGATCTGAAATTCAAATGCCAGTAGCCATCAACATGGTGTAGTGAGACGTAGCCTCGCCCCTCCATCCATGTGTTGTCTGCGGCTGCTCTCACACTGCAGTCGCCATGACAGGGGCTGTACAGCCTGGGAAGTGGGAGCTATAGTGTGTGGCCCTTTACAAAAGTGTCCACTGTCCCCTGTGGTCGGGATAGTGTGGCTAGGGGGTGGCAGGGCAGCCGTGATGGTCCCTGCGGTGTATCTGGTGGTGAGGAAGACCTGATGCGATGCAGGTATTTGAATGAGGCTAAAAGCAGGAAGGAGCCAAGCAGGTGCAATCTGGGGATAAAATATTCCGAGGGGAAGAAAAGTGCAAAGCTTGCAGTCTGGAACCAGATCGGCCTGCTCAAGAAACCGTAAGAGGGCCAGGGCAGCTGGCTCCAGGCAGGGCCAAGGTTAGCACCTAAAGAAACTCAAGCCTCGGAGGGCAGAAGGCTGGGTCTGATGGAAATGGGACCAGAACGTCTGACTTTCAGTATTAATTCCCCAGCGCTCTTTGTGTGCTTTCCATAGAGATATCGTGGATCCGACAGGCGGTCCTGTGCTTTCATAAGCTCAATCTGTGCTCTGGTTAGTTGCTCTGAGATATTGCACACTCTCAGTTCAGGCTGCTCTGCTCGGGCTGACAGCCCCTGGTGGCCTTGTCTGCCAGCTGCTGAATCACCATCTAGTATAGCACGAGAGATGTGTGCAATTATTTGACCATTTTCTCCCGACAGCTTTTAGAAATGCTATGCCCACATAACACGTGCTTATGTTCCTCTTGTAAATGCACCCCGGACACATTGCAGATGGGGCTGAAGTGGCTCATTTACCACCTCTTGTGAAGGATTCGCCAGAGGTGGCCAGAGTTACAGGTTTCTGTGTGTCCTTCCGGGGGACTTCGAGTTACACTCTGATTGCATGGTGTGTGCATGTGAATGTGGAGACGTCGTGCTATCTTGCCATCCTTGCACACGTCGTTGTATCTTTTTTTTTTTGCACTTGCATCTTCCATATGCTGTAGTTTCAGTTGTACTGGGGCTAAAAGCACTTGTGTCTCTGGCTACTTCATACCATCCACTTTAGAGATTGTCTGCTTTAGATCTTTCACATATGGGGCCTTTGGGTTGAATTTTGTTTAAAGAACAAAATTGCTTGCCAGAAAGTTGGCAAACTATTTTATTGTATCCTGCCTTGATTGCCCCAAGAAAAGAAAAGGTGATTAGGAAATGAAAGTGCGGATGGTGAAATGAAGACGTACGCTTCGTGTACTTGAGTTTAGCTGAGGGGGGGGGACATCAGCAGGCGTGGCCCCGGAGGTGAATCCTCAGCTTCCACTGGGTGCTTCCGGGGGGTGGGGGGTGGAAAGAACTTGAACAAATGCAGATGGTGCTTCAGAGGTGTTAACCTGGGATGTGTCTTAATGCCAGGTATGTTCTGGACGATCAGTACACAAGTTCTTCCGGTGCCAAGTTTCCTGTGAAGTGGTGTCCACCTGAAGTGTTTAATTATAGCCGCTTCAGCAGCAAATCGGACGTTTGGTCCTTTGGTAAGCTCCCCGGCCCGTGTGTCCTCAGCTCTGCTCCGTGGAAGAAGCACGCACAGCATCTGAAAATCCCTTTTCCTTTTCCAGGTGTGTTAATGTGGGAAGTGTTCACCGAAGGCAGGATGCCCTTTGAAAAAAACACCAATTATGAAGTGGTAACCATGGTTACCCGCGGCCACCGACTCTTCCGGCCAAAGCTGGCATCCAAATACATCTATGACATGATGCTAAGATGTTGGCAGGAGGTATGGGTGTCTGTGCTTTCTGTTTGGATCTGAGGCACTCAAGGGTTGGGCTTGCTGGGTAGCTAATGAGCAGTCCTTCAAGACCAGGTGAGGCGCTGCGTGTTTTATAGGAAGGCGCCCTTCTCAGCCAAGTTCTGCAGAGTGGGAGGAGGACCATAAAGAACTGGAACATGCTAACAGTGACTTACCAAATTCAGGCTGCTGCCTCGCTCCAAGTGGGAATCTGCTCCCACAGTTGTCTGAGCCAGGGATTCGGGGAGTAAGCCTAGAGAAGTTGATTGAAGTATTACTCTCTATTATTTTTTTAAGATTTTATTTTATTTATTGGAAGGACAGAGTTATACAGAGAGAGGTAGAAACAGAGAGAGAGAGGTCTTCCATCTGTTGGTTCACTCCCCAAATGGCTGCAACGGCTGGAGCTGTGTCGGTCAAAAGCCAAGAGCCAGGAGCTTCTTCCAGGTCTCCCACGTAGGTGCAGGGGCCCAAGGACTTGGGCCATTTTCTACTGCTTTCCCAGACCATAGCAGAGAGCTGGATCTGGAGAGGAGCAGCCGGGACTAGAACTGGTGCCCATATGGGATGCTGGCGCTTCAGGCCAGAGCGTTAACCTCTTCTGCCACAGCGCCGACCCCACTCTTTATTATTTATTTGGCAGACAGAGAGAGAGAGACAGAGAGACAGAGAAAGAGATCTCCCATCTACTAGTTCCCTCCTCAAATGCCTGCAATAGCCACGGCTGGGTTAGGTTGAAGCCAGGCACCCAGAACTTAATCCAGGGCTCCCCCATGGATGGCAGGGGCCTAAGTACTTGAGCCGTCATCTGCTGCCTCCCAGGGTGCACATGGTCAGGGAGCTGGAATCGGAAGCAGAAGTGAGACCTGCACCTGGGCTCTTCCATGTGGGATGTGGATGTCCCAAGTGGTGGCTTAGCCGCTGCACCAAATGCCTCGCCCTGGAGTATTAGTCTTTTTTTTGTTCTTCTTCTTCTTCTTTTTTTTTTTTTTTTTTTGACAGGCAGAGTGGACAGTGAGAGAGAGAGAGAGACAGAAAGGTCTTCCTTTGCCGTTGGTTCACCCTCCAATGGCCGCTGCGGCTGGCGCACCGCACTGATCCAATGGCAGGAGCCAGGTGCTTCTCCTGGTCTCCCATATGGGTGCAGGGCCCAAGCACTTGGGCCATCCTCCACTGCACTCCCTGGCCACAGCAGATAGCTGGCCTGGAAGAGGGGCAACCGGGACAGAATCCAGCGCCCCGGCCGGGACTAGAACCTGGGGTGCCGGCGCCACAGGCGGAGGATTAGCCTAGTGAGCCGCGGCACTGGCCGAGTATTAGTCTTTTAGCAGAGAGAGTTCCTTTCTCTGGACCTCAAGGTCCTCAGGTAGCCTTCCTCAGAGTCTTTGGAGGTTCTAAAAAGTCACCTTAAAGAAGAGATTAGATACAAAATAACTTTGGAAAGACAATAACATTAGCTGGTGGGCACTGTGTGCTAGGTACTATACCAAGGGCTTTAGATTTTGTTCTCAAAATAACCCTTTGAGGTCAGGCCCAGTGGCCCAGTGGTTTAAGCTGCCCTTGGGGATATTCCGGCTGCTCTGCTTCCGATTTAGCTCCCTGTTAATGCACCTAGGATGGCAGTGAATGATGGCTCCAGGACTGGAGTCCCAACCATCCACATAGGAGCCCCAGGTGGGGTTCCTGGATCCTTGCTGCAGCCTGGCCCAGCCCCAACTGTTGGCAGCCATGAGGGGAGTGGGCCAGCAGATGGAAGATCTCTTTCTCTTTCTGTCACTCCCTCTCTCTCTCTGTAGCTCTGTATTTCAAATAAGTAAATAAATCATTCTTACACACACACACACACACACACACACACACACTTTGAGGTGTAGGTACTGTTCCTGTGACTACTGGAGATGAGAAGACTGACACTCATGAGGTTGATGCGTGCCCAAGGCCAGTCAGTGGCAGAGCTGCAGGGACCATCAGATGCCCAAACCCCAGCTCTCAGCCCCCCGCTGCGCAGTGAGTGGCATGGGCAGAGACTTTCTGGGCAGGAAGTGGTACTAGGTGGAGAGAGAACTGGGGAGGGGAGCAGGGGTAAGGAGGTGGTTACAAAGACGGTGTGTGCACCCGAGGACCGAGATGGGTCTGATTTTGCAGAGAGCAAGCACATGGGAGGGTTTTTGTGGGAAATGAAATTGAGTAACAAGGGGATGGGGGAGGGTCAGGTTACCCAGGGCTCTGCAAGCTCTGATCTTGCATGCACTGAGAAGTCCTGTTAGGTTCCAGAACAGGGGCATGAAGGCAGTGCCTGAGAGAGGTTAGTCTAGAGGTGGGCGTGCTGGCTAGAGAGGCAGAGATAGCCCTGGTTAGAGAAGGATGCCTGCATGTTCCAGTCCCAAAGCACCGAGCGCCCCTCTGCAGTAGCGTGGGCTGCACGAGTTTGAGCAACGAGAAATTTTCTTTGGACTGGATTGTGGACCCACCATTCTTTGACTTTTAATTGTAGAAACCAGAAGGAAGGCCTTCCTTTGAAGAGCTGCTGCGTGCCATAGACGAACTAGTTGAATGTGAAGAAAGCTTTGGAAGATAGTGGCACTGGGACCTGCGGCGCCCAGACTCCAAAGCACGAGGAGGAAGCGTCCCTGTGTGGCCAGCCTTCCTTAGCACCTGGCGTGCCGACTGTCTGACTTAGAAGTGGAAACACCTAAAGAGTGTGCTTCAAGACCAACCCTAACTCTGAGATGGGATCTTCCGGATTGCAGAAACGCTGTGTAGAGCGAGATGAGCAGCAGTCACTTCTCTTCACTGCTCGGGCGCTTGAGTGCTGACTGTAGGCTGGCACCGTGCCCAGGCCACAGCTTTGCCTCTTGGAGGCGTGCACGTGGGACCGTGCTAGCTGGTGCCACACGAGGCCAGAGTGTGTGGGAAGGGGAAGGTATTAGACCCATATTCCCGCAACTCCTTTCTCCCTTCGACTTTCCAGAAAGCTGGGCCCGTGGCGTAGTCTAGAACTGGGTTCTAGGTAAATGAGGAGCCTGCCTTGGATAGGTGCCATCTTTTATTTTGAAAACATCTGTTTTCAAGACTGCTATTAAAAATATTTCTATGCTGTATATATTGTAAATATATATAATATATAAAGTTATATATTTATAAGAAACATGAGTTGTCTTTTAATCGAAACTTTTAATTCTGTTATACATGAGCTGAGTGTCTTAGGACTAAAGACTGTGTCCTACGGGTATCAATTCCTTTTCCCCTGGGGATCAAATATTCTTTATTGAAGAGAAGAACATCTGGACCCTCCTGTTGCTATTGCCACATACACACACACCCAGGTAGACGTGTTTCGGGGTGCCTGTCCAGCTTCGCCCCCAGACGGGCCCCGGGAACGGGCTCTCTGAACCCACTCGTGTTGTCCGTAGCTAATTGGAATCATGTGGAGTGAATCAGTTCCTCGGTTTAAAGAAGCTGCCCAGGGCACCTGTGCTGATTGGAAGTGCTGGGCTCTGGAGCGGACCGGGCAGCCCCAGGAGGGCCCGGCAAATGCTCATGCTGTGGCGGGGAGTCCTGGCAACTGCCCAGGGAAACGGAGCGACCGGGCTCCGAGCTGCCTCCCGGATGTGTTTCGGGAGCCCTGGGCGGACCTGGGCACCAGGATCGGGGAGACTGTGACAGCCTCGAGATAGCCCCTGCCTTCCAGCATGCTGGTGTGTGCTGGTGTGGGTGTCCCACCCTCACCACCTGCGACCGAGACGCCAGCTGAGGTGGAGCTGCAGGGAAGATGAACCTGCCCCGGTCACGGCCAGACGGCCAGGTGGCCGAGACCACTGCTGGCCCCACCTGTTGCTCCTGGCATTCATGGTGGGGTGGAGAGGCGTGGAAAACACGGAGCCTTTCCTCGGGGCCGGGGGGGGGGGTGTTCCATGCCCTCGGGGGCTGCTTGGGTGAACCCCAGGCCTGCTCAGAGCAGCACCTCGTCTCTGACCCTGCAGAAGCCTCTCCATCTGGAGTCCGGGTGCCAGGCAGTCTGTCTGCTGAAGGTAGCGTCCATTCTTTCCTGTGCCCTCTGCAGTGGAAACGGTGTTTATCCTGAGTCGGCCATGTTCCTCCTCATCCACCCGTCTGACTTCCTGTCACGGCGACGTGGACGCTTTTTCACTGGTGTGGAGCTCCTTCAAGGGGTTGGTCCCACAGTCCTGCTGTCCCTGGCGGGCCCTTCTCCCTCCGTGCCCCTCCCATCCCTCTATCCTGTCCCTGCCTTTGCTCCTTGAGGAGCTGCGGGTATTGGCGTGAGGGAGGAGAAGGTCAAGGCCATACCCCGAGAAGGTCAAGGCCTTACCCCAACGGTCACACCTGTGAGGGGGACCCCCCCCCCAAAGAGTCAACACCTGGCCACATTGGGAAATGTTTTCCTCAAACATCGTCAGATGTTTTGCGCTGAAACCTAACGTTTTCTATATGAAAGCACAGCTAAGGCAAAAGGTAAGGGAAAGGCCAGAGGTGTCCCCGCCGGAGGTGCAGGCAGAGCGGCGGCGGCGGCGTCCTCACTGTGGTTTCCCCGGTGAGATTTTGCTTACGGTTTCCACTGTGATGAAGCGAAGCGCCTCAGCGTGGTCTGCAGCGTGGCTGTGGATGTCAGCCCTGTGTGGAGTAGAAATGAGGGCCCTGGCAGCCCCTACCCCGTGCGAGCACAGAACATTCTGGGCTGCATGTTCCCAAAGCTGCATGTTTCCCCCAGGAACCGTGGCCTTGGGCCCATCCCTCTTCCTATCAGTTCCTTTATGTGAGAGGGCGTTTGAGTTGATTTTTAAGACCTCTTTGACCACAGTTTTGGGGTTCCTTGGTGATGTTTGCTGGGGCCACTCAGGTCTGGGCCCGAGGAGCTGAGAGAAGCCCCTTCACAGAAGTGGGTGCAGACGAGTGCGCTTTCGATGTAGGCCATCAGGTTGTCATTCACACGCCCCGTCTGAGGTTTTGAGAACAGGAAAATAGGTGGGGCTAACTGTGCCTGTGAGAAACGTCCTGGTGAGCTATGATTTCGGTTCAAAGCCGTGCCTCTGTGAGTGCAGCACAGCCGAAGAACCGAAGACGGTTTTGTTTACCCCCGCGAGCTGCAGCCATGATTCTGTCCACCTGTGAGTACCGTGGGCCTCGTCCCCTCTCTCTCTCCCTCTCTCTCTCGGCTTGTTCTGGGCGTGTGACTTTACTCTCAAACACCGCAAGTTTTTCCTAAGGCGTAGAGCTTGTGAAATTGTGAAGATGATTTCCACAGATGTTGTGACAGCGTTTTGTTTCTTATTTAAATAACCACTGTGGTGATTTAATTGTGGTCACTGCCCAGCATGGAGAGCACGGGTGGAAAACAAACACCATGTCCTTCCATCTATGCCACGGTGCTGCAAGAGCTGGGGAGAATGGAGAGCAAAGACGAGTTAGATTTGCTGTGCAAACAGCTTTGAAGTGCATGCATTGTTTTTTCGTAATGTGCATTTCCCACAAGCTTTTTGAAGACCCCTGTGTGCACTGATTTCAAAAAAATTTCAAAACCAATGTCTTGAATTCCCTTTTCCACAAACTGGCGGTTTCTCATGTGTGCGTAGAAATGCATCGGTGTGACGTGTTGTTAAAATACCCAGTGTAATCAACTTGGGACTAAAGGCCAGGAGACCCAGTTCTGGTTCGGGACTTGTCGCCAGCTTGGCGGTCACCCTTGGTAGCTGCTTTGTGTCAGGTCTCTTATCTGTAAAATGAGGACTCCCTTTCAGCCCACCTCCCAAAAATGTCTCATAAGCAATGGATACAAATGACAGGTGCTTCATGAACTTGACTTTGGTTGCTTTCCAAGATTATTCAGGGCACTCATGTAATTTTTGAAAATATTTGTTAATTTTTGAAAATATTTGTTAGAGTTAGCTCTATGATCCTAAGGCCTGGGAGGGCCTTATTATTTATAAGTAGTTTAAAGATAAGAGAAATGCTAGTTTTGATTTGAATTATGGATGCCTATAGGACCAAATTTAACAAAGCTCAGTCTGATCAGAGCAATCAAAGGCCAGCTAACGGTCAAGGTTTTGCGTTTCTGATTTTTCCGTGGCATCGGGAAAGCCCAATTGTAGTGTTTGAGTGTCGGCTGTTCAAGCCCAGTTACTGCACAGGGCCAACACTTGTCGGTATAATTTATAAAACAGCAAACCAGGCTATTTCAGTTGTGCTGACCTGAATATAACAGTCATCATCCACACAGATGAAAACGAGGCTGCCCCTTAGACATGCAGGCCAAGCAGATTGGAGCAGAAAAACGAAAAAGCAGCAACCTGTGTGTCCCCACCTCCCCAGGGAGCTGAGCAGAGGCGTAGCAACAGTTGTTAAATATAGAAAGCTGCACGGGCATGTGTCTTGGGTTTTCCCTGAGGTCGGTGCTGGAGAGAAGGCTGTACATTACAAGAGGAAGGGTTCGGTCATATGCGACATAAATAATTGTGAGGGTGGAGAGGTGGAGACGAGGGTTAGCTTGCCTGAGGGTAAAATCAGAGCCTGTTGGTGGGATATTTTGGGGATCACTGATGGCCTTGCTGAGGCTTCCCTGTCCCACCAGCTTCTGATTTGATTTGATGGTGAGACTTGCCTGCTTTTGTTTTTGTTTTCCTGCCCTCCACTAAAGCTAGATAGAGCCCTGTTCTCTCTGGGTGAAAACAACCAGGGTTTATTGTTGACAAGGGGCCAGCTGAACGATGCCTGGAGGCGTGTTGGCCAGAGTCGTTTGTGAAGTGAGTTTGCTGTGGTAAGAGCTCGCTGAGACTTGGCCCTGCGGGCTGCTCCGAGGTTAATCATCCAAGCGAGGATAGAGGATCGTGGGGAACAGGGGAGATTCTGAGTATCAGGGCACTGCTCCAGTCAGGTTCAATTTGTGAAAATGAGCAGCACCTGTACTTCCTTCAGCCCACAGCTGCCCTGAGAACAGAACAGCCCTGGGGTTAACGAGGACCAGGCCACGCTGAGAAGTGAAGATTCTGCCTCTCAGCCTCCTCCCCCTCCTTCCCCCTCTCCCTCCCCCTCCCTCTTTCCCTCCCTCTTTCCCTTTCTCCTCCTCTCCTTCTCTCCCTCCCCCTCCTCCCTTATATAAATATATTGTTCTATGTTCTGTGCCTTTCTTCCCCATGAAAGAAAAGATAATCATGTGGGAGGTGGTTCAGTCTCTGTCCTGGAGCGGCCCGGGGCCACTGATGAAATGCGAGGTTCTGGGCCGTCTCTGTAATTTGATCTGAGCGGGTGAGGATAGTACAGTGCCTCTCCTTGAGTGAAGTGGACCGAGCCCCTCCCTTCGCAAGGACGGACCTTGGCCAGGGGGATGGATGCCCGCGGTGGGGGCTGGGTCTCTAAAGGCAGGGCACTGGCCGGCCTTCTGTGAGCACGCACGGCCTGTGGACAGTCCCCGGGCACCAGGAACCAAGGCAGCAGGGCCGGCCAGCAGCCTAATGAGTACTTGGAGTGGAGTCCCCAGCTCCAGTTCAGCCTGCTTGAGGACAACCTCACGAGAGACCGTGAGCTAGAGGCATGAGGCTAAGCGGCTCTCGGGCTCCTGACCCATGGGAGCTGGGGGATGAAAAATTAAGTCACTAAGTCTGGGAACAGCTTCTTCCCAACCGCACATAACTGCAGCTACGCTTTTTTGTTTTTAAAGATTTATTGATTTGTTCATTTGAAAGGCAGACTTAAAGGGGCCGGCGCGGTGGTGTAGTGGGTAAAGCTGCTGCCCTTGATGCCAGCATCCCATATGGGCGCCGGTTCTAGTCCCGGCTGCTCCACTTCTGATCCAGCTCTCTGCTATGGCCTGGGAAGGCAGCAGAGGATGACCCAAGTGCTTGGGCCCCTGCACCCACGTGGGAGACCTGCAAGAAGTTCTGGCTGCTGGCTTTAGCCTGGCCCAGTGCTGCCTGTTGAAGCCATCTGGGAAGTGAACCAGCAGATGGAAGATGTCTCTTTCTCTCCCTCTCTCTGTAACTCTGACTTTCAAAATAAAGAAATCTTCTTAAAAAATAAAAATGGAAGAGCTACAGAGAGAGACAGAGATCTTCCATCCAGTGGCAGGAGCCCAAGCACTTGGGCCATCTTCCGCTGCCTTCCCAGGAGCGTAAGCAGAGTCGGGTAACCCCTTGCACCACAGTGCTGGTCCCCAGAAGCTACTCTTTGACATTCCCTTTGGGTGGCTTCCCTGCCATCTCATGTGGATATTCCATTGTGTGTGTGTGTGTGTGTGTGTGTGTGTTTAGCCCACCCAGCTAGCGTCCCCAGCACATTCTGCCCCTGGCGGGTCGGGCCGCCAGTTCTTGCGGCTGACCCCTTTTTCACGTAGCAGTCTGGCCAGATGTCTTGGGTGTGGTATCGGTGAACTTTGCAAGAACTTTGAGCTCACACACACCAGAGTTCTAGGAAACACTGCTCTGAGATGCGGGGGTGGGAGGGGTCGCGCAAGGTGACTGCGAAGTCCAGCTCACGTGAGCTCATTGCTGGGAAGTGCCTGAGTTCCGGCAGAGAGCAGGCAGCTGCGCCAGGGTGCTGAAAGTGTGCTTGGTGCCCTGGGCTGAAGCAGGGAAACCCATGCGCCATCTTCAGGGCCGCCTGGCCGCTTCTCCCTGCCGCACTTTCCCTCCGGGGAGCACCGGCGGCGCCCCCCGAGGGGCCAGGGCCGCATCCCTGCTTCCCAGATGTCACAGCCCCCCCAGCCCCAGAAGGGCCAAGCCCGGTGCTTCTCATGGGCTGAGTCCCGCTTGCGCCTAGTGCAGCCATTCTGCCCCATTCAGGCTTCAGAGTATAATGTCACAAAGCAAGCCGGAAACAACCAAACAGGTTTGGGTCTAAAAGGCACGCATCTGCGTGTGCCCCCCCCCCCCATAATTTAATACCTCAGACGTATAAGGGGCCTAAACGCATAAGAAAGGTAGCTTTCTAAATGGAATAAACATTTCTAGGAGAACCTCAGCGTATCGCTGCTTCTTTTTTCCCTCCCTTCCTCTTGGCTTGGTGTCTGGGAAGTGTCTGCTAATTCCTGACCAGAGGTAGAGATCTTTCGGGAAAGTAGGCTGTGGGGCAGGCACGCGGTGCCACAGGTTAAGCTGCTCACATCCTATTTTAGAGCCCCTGGGGTTGACCCCCCCCCTCCGGTTTCCAATCCAGTTCCCTGCTAATGCACACCCTGGGGGGGAGCAGGCAATGGGTACTTGGGTTCCTGCCATGCACATGGGAGACCCAGATGAAGTTCCTGGCTCCTTTCAGACTGGCCCGGCCCCACTTATTGTGGGCATTTGGGGGAGTAAATCAGTAGGTGGGAGATCAATCTCTGTGTCACTCAAATAAATAAAAGTAAATGCACTTCAAAAAGCTGGTGGCATCACACCTCCCAGATAACACAGCTGACACCGTTAAAATGTCTTCCACAGGGATCTTAGTGTGGGTATGTGTGGTGGAGTGAAAAGAACATCCAGTTTTTAAAATTTTATTTATTTTATTTTGCCAATGGCTGGGAAATGGAAGACGTCTTGTGGTAGACTTACTGGATCTGAGGCATCTCCCCAAAGCTGCAGGTTTCCCAGGCTCTCCCACAGCCCCAGAGAGCCCCTCCTCCCGCAGGGGCAACCTGGAGCGCCCAGGTTGGGCCGCAAGCCCAGCAGCGTTGGAGCTGAGCCAGTTTCAAGCTATGTTTTGAAATAGAAATCTCTAGCCATCTGCCGGTTACGTTGATGAGCAAATTCAGGAGGAATGAATTTCACCCGGGGCACTGATTGAAAATGAAACTCCGACATCGGAAATGGAAGGGGACGAACTCGAGGTGATGCTGACGTCAACCCCAAGTATTAGGGGTGTGTGTGTGTGTGTGTGTGTGTGTGTGTATGTGAGTGGCCAGCAGGGCAGGGAATCACAGTGGCTTTGCTTGCAGCCGGCCCTGGAGCCACAGCTTTTCCCCTCCGCTGCATTAGTAGTGCCCCCTGGTGGAAGCCCGTGAAAGGAACGTCAACAGGAGCCACAGGACGTAGTTTGCCCAGGAAAGAACCTGAACGGTAAATAAATCAGGTTTGATTGGTAGCCCAGGAGGGCCGGGCCAGTTCCTAAAGGTCACAGAGATTGCTCTGGATGCGGTGCCCTTCTTCTGGTCTGCAGGCACCCGGAGTAGCATTAAATATATTTGCTGAGGAATAAGAAGTAGATGAAAAGAACAGCGCAGACTTAAACCTGGGAGAGGAAACTGGGTCCCTCAGGGATAATCCACAACCCTGAATGTATCCTTCCCACCGGCAAACTGCCCATCCCCAGGGCGTCTTGGTCTCTCTGGCAAAGGCCCTTGCATGCATGAATTCCTGCCCAAATTGCGAATTCTCTAGAAGCAGCCTAACCAGGAAATGATTGAAAGAATGGCTTCTGTCATCACAGAACCCGTGTGCAGGGAGCTCCCCACTTCCTCACCTGGAAGGCCTGCGATGCTCTCAATGGAAAGTGACAGTGGATCTGATGATCATTGATAGTTGCTTTGGAATAACTTTTGATCCAGGACCAGTCTCTGATGTCCATGGTCTGGTGTCTTGGAAAGGCACAGCAAGCAAGGGGACAGAAGGGAGCTATTTGGTTTTCATAGTTTTCTGTCTACTTGACAATCATTTATTGGCCACAGCCATGTGCTAGCAGCTGTGTTGTGCTGGAAGGATGCAGTCATAAACCCGGCAGAGTTGGCCTCGGCTCATGGCTGCTTTTGGCTTTGGGAGAAACAGCATAAAAGCTTGCTGTAACAAGAGCTGTGGCAAGGCGGGAGACCTGGCCCCTTATTTCAAAGTAGTTATTGTTGTCAAATCAGGAAAAATGACTTTTTTTTTTTTAACTTTTATTTAATGAATATACGTTTCCAAAGTACGAATAATGGATTACTATGGCTTCCCCCCCATACCGTCCCTCCCACCCACAACCCTCCCCTTTCCCACTCCCTCTCCCCTTCCATTCACATCAAGATTCATTTTCGATTATCTTAATATACAGAAGATCAGCTTAGTATACATTAAGTAAGGATTTCAACAGTTTGCTCCCACACAGAAACATAAAGTGAAAAATAATAGATGATTTTTTTTAATGATGATGAAATCAG
This sequence comes from Oryctolagus cuniculus, assembly GCF_051225735.1. NCBI lineage: Eukaryota > Metazoa > Chordata > Mammalia > Lagomorpha > Leporidae > Oryctolagus > Oryctolagus cuniculus. Next base: position 41,488,715 of record NC_142868.1, on the reverse strand, counting down.
ATCAGACCTATTGTCATGTTTAATCCCAGTGAGAGTCAAGTTGGGAGTTGATAGTTTCTTTTCTTTTCTTTTCTTTTTTTTTTTTTTATTTTTTTTTATTTTTTTTACAGAGGATCAGTTTAGTATGCATTAAGTAAAGATTTCAACAGTTTGCACCCCCATAGAAACACAAAGTGAAATATATTATTTGAGTACTCGTTATAGCATTAAATCTCAATGCACAGCACATTAAGGACAGAGATCCTACATGAGGAGTAAGTGCACAGTGACTCCTGTTGTTGACTTTACCAATTGACACTCCTGTCTATGGCATCAGTAATCTCCCTATGCTCCAGTCATGAGTTTCCAAGGCTATGGAAGCCCCTTGAGTTCTCCAACTCTTATCTTGTTTAGACAAGGTCATAGTCAAAGTGGAGGTTCTCTCCTCCCTTCAGAGAAAGGTACCTCCTTCTTTGAAGACCTGTTCTTTCCACTGAGATCTCACTCACAGAGATCTTTTGCCAGAGTGTCTTGGCTTTCCATGCCTGAAATACTCTCATGGGCTTTTCAGCCAGATCTGAGTGCCTTTAGGGCTGATTCTGAGGCCAGAGTGCTATTTAGGGCATCTGCCATTCTATGAGTCTGCTGAGTATCTCACTTCCCATGTTGGATCACTCTCCCCTTTATTTATTCTATCGGTTAGTGTTAGCAGGTACTAGACTTGCTTATGTGCTCCCTTTGACTCTTAGTCCTTTCATTATGATCAACTGCGAACTGAAATTGATCACTTGGACTAGTGAGATGGCATTGGTACATGCCACCTTGATGGGATTAAATTGGAGTCCCCTGGTATGTTTCTAACTCTACCATTTGGGGCAAGTCAGCTTGAGCATGTCCCAAATTATATATCTCTTCCCTCTCTTATTCCTACTCTTATGTTTAACAGGGATCACATTTCAGTTAAATTTCAACACTTAAGAATAACTGTGTATTAATTACAGAATTAAATCAGTCATATTAAGTAGAACAGACAAAAAAACTACTAAGAGGGATAATGTATTAAGTTGTTCATTAACAGTCAGGGCTATGCTGATCAAGTCACCGTTTCCCATAGTGTCCCTTTCACTTCAACAAGTTTCCTTTTTGGTGTTCAGTCAGTTGTCACCGATCAGGGAGAACATATGGTATTTGTCCCTTTGGGACTGGCTTATTTCACTCAGCATGATGTGTTCCAGATTCCTCCATTTTGTTGCAAATGACTGGATTTCGTTGTTTCTTACTGCAGTATAGTATTCTAAAGAGTACATATCCCATAATTTCTTTATCCAGTCTACCGTTGATGGGCATTTAGGTTGGTTCCAGGTCTTAGCTATTGTGAATTGTGCTGCAATAAACATTAGGCTGCAGACCGCTTTTTTGTTTGCCAATTTAAATTCCTTTGGGTAAATTCCAAGGAGTGGGATGGCTGGGTCGAACGGTAGGGTTATCTTCAGGTTTCTGAGGAATCTCCAGACTGATTTCCATAGTGGCTTGACCAGTTTGCATTCCCACCAACAGTGGGTTAGTGTCCCTTTTTCCCCACATCCTCGCCAGCATCTGTTGTTGGTAGATTTCTGAATGTGAGCCATTCTAACCGGGGTGAGGTGGAACCTCATTGTGGTTTTGATTTGCATTTCTCTGATTGCTAATGACCTTGAACATTTTTTCATGTGCCTGTTGGCCATTTGGATTTCCTCTTTTGAAAAATGTCTATTGAGGTCCTTGGCCCATCTCTTAATTGGGTTGTTGGTTTTGTTTTTGTGGAGTTTCTTGATCTCTTTGTAGATTCTGGTTATTAACCCTTTATCTGTTGCATAGTTTGCAAATATTTTTTCCCATTCTGACGGTTGTCTCTTCACTCTCCTGACTGTTTCTTTTGCAGTACAGAAACTTCTCAATTTGATGCAATCCCAATAGTTAATTTTGGCTTTGACTGCCTGTGCTTCTGGGGTCTTTTCCAGAAACTCTTTGCCTGTGCCAATATCTTGAAGGGTTTCTCCAATGTTCTCTAGTAACTTGATGGTGTCAGGTCGTAGATTTAGGTCTTTAATCCATGTTGAGTGGATTTTTGTGTAAGGTGTAAGGTATGGGTCTTGCTTCATGATTCTGCACGTGGAAATCCAATTTTCCCAGCACCATTTATTGAATAGACTGTCCTTGCTCAAGGAATTAGTTTTAGATCCTTGATCAAATATAAGTTGGCTGTAGATGTTTGGGTTGATTTCTGGTATTTCAATTCTGTTCCATTGGTCTATCCTTCTGTTTCTGTACCAGTACCATGCTGTTTTGATTACAACTGCCCTGTAGTATGTCCTGAAATCTGGTATTGTGATGCCTCCGGCTTTGTTTTTGTTGTACAAGATTGCTTTAGCTATTCGAGGTCTCTTGTGCCTCCATATAAATTTCAGCACCAATTTTTCCAGATCTGAGAAGAAGGTCTTCGGTATCTTGATTGGTATTGCATTGGATCTATAAATTGCTTTTGGGAGAATGGACATTTTGATGATATTGATTCTTCCAATCCATGAGCATGGAAGATTTTTCCATTTCTTGGTATCCTCTTCTATTTCTTTCTTTAAGGTTTTGTAATTTTCATCGTAGAGATCTTTAACGTCCTTGGTTAAGTTTATTCCAAGGTATTTGATTGTTTTTGTAGCTATTGTGAATGGGATTGATCTTAGAATTTCTTCCTCAGCCATGGCATTGTCTGTGTATACAAAGGCTGTTGATTTTTGTGCATTGATTTTATACCCTGCTACTTTGCCAAACTCTTCTATGAGTTCCAATAGTCTCTTGGTAGAGTTCTTTGGGTCCCCTAAATAAAGAATCATGTCATCTGCAAAGAGGGATAGTTTGAGTTCTTCCTTCCCAATTTGTATCCCTTTAATTTCTTTTTCTTGCCTAATAGCTCTGGCTAGAACCTCCAGAACTATATTGAATAGCAGTGGTGAGAGTGGACATCCCTGTCTGGTCCCAGATCTCAGTGGAAATGCTTCCAACTTTTCCCCATTCAATAGGATGTTGGCTGTGGGTTTTTCATAGATTGCTTTGATTGTATTGAGGAATGTTCCTTCCAAACCCAGTTTGCTTAGAGTTTTCATCATGAACGGGTGTTGTATTTTATCAAATGCTTTCTCGGCATCTATTGAGAGAATCATATGGTTTTTCTTCTGCAGTCTGTTAATGTGGTGTATCACATTGATTGTCTTGCGCACATTAAACCATCCCTGCATACCAGGGATAAATCCCACTTGGTCTGGGTGGATGATCTTTCTGATGTGTTGTTGCATTCTATTGGCGAGAATTTTATTGAGGATTTTTGCATCTATGTTCATCAGGGATATTGGTCTGTAATTCTCTTTCAGTGCTGCATCTTTTCCCGGCTTAGGAATTAAGGTGATGCTGGCTTCATAGAAAGAATTTGGGAGGATTCCCTCTTCATCAATTGTTCTGAATAGTTTGAGAAGAATTGGAGTTAGTTCTTCTTTAAATGTCTGGTAGAATTCAGCAGTGAATCCATCTGGTCCTGGGCTTTTCTTTGTTGGGAGGGCCTTTATTACTGTTTCAATTTCTGTCTCAGTTATGGGTCTGTTTAGGTTTTCGATGTCTTCCTGGTTCAATTTAGGTAGGTTGCATGTGTCCAGGAATCTATCCATTTCTGATAGGTTTCCCTGTTTGCTGGCATACAAGTCCTTGTAGTAATTTCTGATGATTCTTTTTATTTCTGTGGTGTCTGTTGTTACATTTCCTTTTTCATCTCTGATTTTATTGATTTGGGTCTTTTCTCTTCTTTTTTTAGTTAGTTGGGCCAATGGGGTGTCAATTTTGTTTATTTTTTCAAAAAACCAGCTCCTCGTTTGGCTGATTTTTTGTAATGTTTTTCTTGATTCAATCCTGTTGATTTATTCTCTGATTTTAATTATTTCTCTTCTCCTACTAGATTTGGGTCTGGTTTGCTGTAGGTTTTCTAGATCCTTGAGGTGAATAGAAAGCTCATCTATTTGGTGCCTTTCCAATTTCTTGATGTAGGCACCTGTTGATATAAACTTTCCTCTTAACACTGCTTTTGCTGCGTCCCATAAGTTTTGGTATGTTGTGCTGTTATCCTCATTTACTTCCAGAAAGTTTTTGATTTCTCTTTTGATTTCTTCTATGACCCATTGTTCATTCAGGAGCATGTTGTTCAATCTCCATGTGTTTGCGTATGCTCTAGGGATTCCTGAGTTGTTCATTTCCAACTTCATTCCTTTATGGTCTGAGAAGCTGCATGGTATGATTCTAATTCTTTTGAATTTGCTGAGACTTGCTTTATGGCCTAGTATGTGGTCAATCCTAGAGAAGGTTCCATGTACTGCTGAGAAGAATGTATAATCTTTAGCTGTAGGATTGAAAGTTCTGTATATATCTGTTAGATCCATTTGGGCTATAGTGTCGTTTAAATCTACTGTATCCTTGTTGATCTTCTGTCCTATTGATCTGTCTATTTCTGAGATTGGAGTATTGAAGTCCCCCAGTACTATTGTATTGGGGTCTAAGTCTCCCTTTAAGTCCGTTAACAAATCTTTTAGATAAACCGGTGCCCTGTAGTTAGGTGCATATACATTGATAATTGTTATATCTTCCTGTTGAATTGATCCCTTAATCATTATGTAGTGTCCCTCTTTGTCTCTCTTAACGGTTTTTGTGGTAAAGTTTATGGTGTCTGATATTAAGATGGCTACGCCTGCTCTTTTTTCATTTCTGTTGGCATGGTATATCTTTTTCCAGCCTTTCACTTTCAGTCTGTATGGATCTTTGTTGGAAAGATGTGTTTCTTGTAAGCAGCAAATAGATGGGTTTTGTTTTTTAACCCAATCAGCCAAACGGTGTCTTTTAACTGGACAGTTCAGGCCATTCACGTTCAATGTGACTAATGATAAGTGGTAACTTTGCCCTGCCATTTGCCAAAGATAAGTTCTAATATATGCTTTGAATTCCCTGTGATCTTTTGCTGTGAGCTTTCCTTCCTTGGTTTCCTTCCTTTACCTTCTTTCATATTGATGACCGTGTTTCTTTGTTTCTGTGTGTAACACATCTTTAAGCATCTTTTGCAGGGCTGGACGAGTGGCAACAAATTCTTTCAATTTCTGTTTGTTATGAAAAGTCTTTATTTCACCTTCATTCACAAATGATAGCTTGGCAGGATATAATATTCTGGGCTGGCAGTTGTTCTCTCTTAGTACCTGGGCTATATCTTGCCATTCCCTCCTAGCTTGTAGAGTTTCTGATGAGAAGTCAGCTGTGAGTCTGATTGGAGATCCTCTGAGAGTAATCTGACGTTTCTCTCTTGCACATTTTAGGATCTTTTCTTTATGTTTCACTGTGGAGAGTTTAATTACAACGTGCCGTGGTGAGGGTCTCTTTTGGTCGTGTTTATTAGGGGTTCTGTGAGCTTCCTGTACTAGGATTTCTCTGTCCTTCTCCAAACCTGGGAAATTTTCTGCTAATATCTCACTAAAAAGGCCTTCTAATCCTTTCTCCCTCTCCATGCCTTCAGGAACTCCTAGAACCCGAATGTTGGGTTTTTTAATAGTATCCTGAAGATTCCCAACAATATGTTTTAGATTCCTAATTTCCTCTTCTTTTCTTTGGTCTGACTGTATCCTTTCCTGTTCTCTGTCTTCTAAGTCCGATATTCTCTCTTCTGCTTCTCCCATTCTGCTTGTAAGGCTCTCTATTGTGTTTTTCATTTGATCTATTGAATTCTTCACTTCAGTCACTATCCCAGTTTCCTGTTGTACTAGTTGTTTCGTTTCATTTTGATTCCTCCTTAATATTTCATTTTCACGAGAGAGATTTTCTATCTTGTCCATTAAGGATTTCTGTAGTTCAAGAATTTGCTTTTGAGAACTTCTTAATGTTCTTATCAATTTTTTGAGATCTGCTTCTTGCATTTCTTCTATGTCATCATCCTCATAATCTTGAATTGGGGTGTCTTTTTCATTTGAGGGCTTCATGGTGACTTCCTTGTTTTTATTACCTTGGTTTTTGCGTTTGTTATTTGTCATATTGGAGATATTTGGTTTCTTCACTGTGGTGCTTTTTCTTGTTATACTATGACTCTAGATTAAGTGGACTATCTGTTTTTGATGGAGCCTTAGGGCTTGAGATGGGTGTGGCCTGAGAGCTCTGTTTGGTGTGCCAAAGGTGACACTCCCAGGTTAGGCGTGGTAAACCTCTCTCTCTCTCTCTCTTTCTCTCTCTTTTTTTTGATTCAACAGGGAAGTTATTCTGCACAGCTGAACAAAGTTGGAGGTAGTTAGCAGGCAAGTGATATACCCACAGGAGCCAGAGATCAGAAGCTCTTTCCCAAGGACCACACAGGGAATCTGTTCGGCCCTTAGAGTGGGCTCAAATTCTCCTTCAGTCTCCCACTGGGTTGCCAAAGTTACGGAATTGTAGCGTCTCTGGAGAGTGCTCACGTGAATTCCGTGAGTTCTCTCCCCCACCGTCTCTTTTTTCACAGTCTCAGTTCAGTAGCACCATAAATTTACTAAGTCCTAATCTCCTGTTAATTCGCCCCACCCAGAGTCAGGTTTTACTGCTAGGCTCAGGGCCGGTGCAGACCTGAGGTCGCTCTGCTTATGACGTATGTCCAAGATGGCGCCTGCTCTTTGTCTTGCTCGCCCTTGAGAGGTGAGCGGAGAGAGAGAAACCCGTGTCCATACCAGTCACCTTTTTTTTTTTTCCCTCTCTCTCTCTTCCAGTTAGCTTGGTGAAGTCCCCCCCGCCCCGGGGGTCGTTCCCTCTAGTCTCCTCTCTCCGCTTGCCTGCCGGTGTCTCGGGTTATTGAGGTTCGGCTCACCTCGCGTTCCAGCGCTGGTGTGTTGAGTCTGCCACTGATGTCCTGAACTGTGGGCTCCCACGCTCTCCACGCAGGTCTGCTCCCCTTCCAGCGCCGATGTGTGGACTCGGAGCCCTGGACTTCCCAAGTCTCCCCGCTGTTGCACTCCCCTTCGAGCACTTGCGCGCAGACCCTGCAGCTTGCGCAGCTCAGTCCCGCGGCTCGGCTTCCGCGGCTCAGTCCCGCGGCTCGGTCCTGCGGTTCAGCTTTCGCGCGCGGTGGGCGACCTTGTTCTCCCAGTAGGTCCTCCGATTCACGCCCACTGGATCCAGAAGAGTTTTGTCTGCAATATTTTCCTGGTTCTTTTTTCTGAGGCTACCGTAACTCCCCTTTTATTAAACTAAATTTTCCCGGACTATCGGTGCGCGCCCTCACTATTCCGCCATCTTGGCTCCCGAAAAATGACTTTTTTTAAAAAAAGATTTATTCATTTATTTTCAGGGCAGACACACATGTGCACGCGTGCGCACGCGCGCACACACACACACACACACATGTCTTCCATCCCCTGGTTCACTCCCAAATGCCCACAATAGCCAGGACTGGGCCAGACTGAAGCCAGGAACCAGGAAGTCCATCCAGGTCTCCCACATGGGTGGCAGGAAACCAAGTACTTGGCCATCACCCACTGCCTCCCAGGCACGTTAGCAGGAAGCTGGATTAGAAGCATGGAGTCGCTGGGACTCGACCCAGCACTCTGATACAGGATGCTGGTGTCCCACACAGAGGCTTAACCCCTGCACCACAACACCTGCCCCAGGAAAAATGTCTGTGTGAAAAGTCTTCCTCTGGGCTGCAGGCAGCAGGAGGAAGCAAAGATATCCGGGGGGTGTTCCTGGGGTCATTGTCTGCCACGCTAGTGCGTAGCCGTGTACTGTGAGCGCGGTGAACTGAGGGAGGCTCTCCCTGGTCCCTAGGTGTTCCCGCCTGCCAACAGACACCAGCAATTTCTCTTTCAAAGGTCCATGTGTTTAAACTTAGGGTGTGAAGATGGCTAATTTTACGGGTTTGTGTCACTGGGCCGAGGCTTGTTCAAACATCGTTTGGGATGTTTTGGTAATGTGGATGGCATTTAAATGGGAGGACTTGGGAAAAGCAGGTTACTCTTCCTACTGCGGGTCGAAGACATGACTGATGGAAGTCTCACCTCCACTGAGCAGGAGAAGCCGCCAGCACCTCTGCACTCCATCTCCAGTGAGTCCGCGGGCCCCCAGCTTGCGGCCGGCCTGCGCCATCAGACTGTGGGCTTCCCGGCCTCCGCAACCTTTGAGTCAGCTCCTTAAAGTAAACCTGTCCGTTCCCCCCTCACTCGTCTAAACGCCTCTGAAAGATGGGCTGCGGTACTGCTTGTTGACCGTTATGTCCGTGGTCCACGCTCTGTTGAGAAGTGGTGTCAGAACCTCTCCCGAGAGCTGTGGGGAGACGGTACCCAAGCGCAGTCTCCTTGTGATGCTCACATGGACCCTGAGCCAAGCTCTGCTTCCATTGCGATGTAGCTGCCGTTGTAGCTATGGGACTGCACAAATGACGGGCCGTCTCTGTTACTCCGTTTCTAGGTAGCGGGGCCCCGCTCACTGATAGTGTCGTGGATGGGTGAGTTAGTGTGGCACTGTAAGAGCTTAGTACTGGCAGTGCCGGGCATATCGTAAGGACCGCTGTGGTTTGAATACAGTTTGTCCTTGCTGAAACTGAATGGCCGTCAGCAGATATCAACCGATGGTGGGATGGGGGCTTTCAGAGGTGGTGAGGGCCCTGCCCTCATGAATGGATTCACCCCTTTGAGTGATTCCTGGCCTAGTGGGTCATCTGCAGGGAGGGGGGTGGTTTGTGGGTGCTCCCCATCTCTTGCCTTGTGTTGCTTTGTGCTGCTGTGGGACTCTGTCAGCGAGGACGTCACCCGAAGCAGCCTCTTCTCTTCTCTTTCTCACTTGCCCTGGCCGTGGCTTTGTGTTACTAGCTGTAGAAAACAGACCAGGCCTGGGCTCTGTTGGTGGAGCTACATTGTCTACACTCTCCGAGCTGCTGAGAAGTGCCTTATTGCTCTGAGAGTGGAGCAGTGATCGACTCCACCCGTGCCTGATACAACAGCCTGCTCAGCCCTATTGCTATTCTAACACAGAAAAAAAAACTAGAGTGCCAAAGGGTTTTCAGTAGGCATAATTTCACTTAGCATCTCATGATCTGATGTTTGGATTTGGATTAGCTTCATTTCCTTCTTTTAATAGCTCTGTAACAAAAGGCCTGTGTCACACACGAGCACACACTCCCAGGGTTTAGTCTTTCGGGTTTCCCCCAGTTAAAAGGTCATGGGCAACCTCGCTTTCTCTGTGGCCAGCGTCAAACTGTGTGATACCGTGTGACAGACTAAAAGGAGAGCCCTATATGGTGTGATGGTGTAGGTATCGGTGAGGTCTCACCTTCTATCTGTTTACTGCATTCTTGCTGCCTGGGCGAGAAGACAAAGGATAAGAACCTGACGTTGAAGATCTTATAGTCTAGCCCAGCAGTGCTCCCAGGGGGCACTTGGCAGCACCTGGAACTTTCTGGTTTGCATAAGTGGAGGGTGGTGGTGGTGGGGAGGGTGTTAGATGGGAGGAGTGATGTGTTGTTGCTGGCATCACTGTGTAGAGGCCAGGCTTGCTGCTAAACAATAAATACTTCCAGGCCGACAACCTGGCCCTGGGCCCTGGGCCCTATTGTTCTTCAGCTTCCCATCTGCTATGATTCCTGTATGTAGCCCATCAAGTGTTACCTCTCCTTTCAAAGACTTTCATAACCATTTTTAAAAAAGATTTATTTATTTATTTGAAAGTCAGGGTTACACAGAGAAGGAGAGGCAGAGAGAGAGAGAGAGAGAGAGAGAGAGAGAGGTCTTCCATCCACTGGTTCACTCTCCAATTGGCCGCAACGGCTAGAGCTGTGCCAATCCGAAGCCAGGAACCAGGAGCGTCTTCTGGGTCTCCCATGTGGGTACAGGGGCCCAAGGACTTGGGCCATCTTTTATTACTTTCCCAGGCCATAGCAGAGAGCTGGATTGGAAGTAGAGCAGCTGGGACTCGAACCAGCGCCCATATGGGATGCTGACACAGCAGATGGCAGCTTTACTCATTACGCACAGCTCCGGCCCCTTTCATAGCTATTTAATCCTACCTCTTCCATTCTTGCTGCGCACTGCTTCCTGTTGCACCTGTTCTGTTCTCTGCACAGTTTGCATTTTATGGCCAAACCAAGGTGGGTGTTCTGAGCAAGCTTATGATGTGGCACTCCTTCAGAGCCGCTCATTCACTCCTCAGATCGTTGCAGAGTGTGCATTGTGTGTTGAGAGCTTTTCTAGCTTCAGAGGATATAACCGAACAAAATAGCAAAAAGTCCTTGTGGTGCATTCTATTGGGGATACAGTGAGCGAGCGAGTGAGCGAGATGAATTGCCCAGTATATCAGAAGGTGGAAAATGCCATGAAGAAAGAGAGAAAGAAGAGCAGAGTCAGGAATCTTAATGTTAGGGAGTACAGGTGGCGTCAGGAGCTGAGATTTGAGCAAAGACCTGGGGGGCATGGAGGAAGTTAGGAATGCAGCTCTCTGAAGGAAGGTGTTTAGGCCAAACCTAAGGAGGCCTGCTAGGCTCCAGAGGCAGCCGGTAGGGAAGTGAGTGCAAGTTCTCTTGGGGAGATGCTATGCGAGGCACTAGGAGGCCAGATCACCAAGGGTTCACAGGATTTGGGGAGAAATATGGCTATCACTCTGAAAGGGGTGGAATAAAATGATGTGCCTTAGGTTTTAAATTAATTACTCTGGGTGCTTTGCTGAGCATAAACCCCAGGTAGGAGTGTTGGGACAAGTGTAGCATCAAGAAGAAGTTGGGGCCGGCGCCGCGGCTCACTAGGCTAATCCTCCACCTAGCGGCGCCGGCACACCGGGTTCTAGTCCCGGTTGGGGCGCCGGATTCTGTCCCGGTTGCCCCTCTTCCAGGCCAGCTCTCTGCTGTGGCCAGGGAGTGCAGTGGAGGATGGCCCAGGTGCTTGGGCCCTGCACCCCATGGGAGACCAGGAAAAGCACCTGGCTCCTGGCTCTGCCATCGGATCAGTGCAGCGCGCCGGCCGCGGTGGCCATTGGAGGGTGAACCAACGGCAAAGGAAGACCTTTCTCTCTGTCTCTCTCTCTCTCACTGTCCACTCTGCCTGTCAAAAAAAAAAAAAAAAAAAAAAAAAAAAAGAAGAAGAAGAAGAAGTTGGGAGGCCACTGGTTTAAGCCAGATGAAATGAAATGATGTGGTTTAACCATGGTAGAAACAGTCAAAGTGGGGGAGAAATGGTAAGATTCTGTGTGTGTGTGTGTGGTGCACGCGCTTTAAATTATGCTGTAAAATAGTTAATACAAAATTTGTACTTTAACCATTGGCATTAAGTATATTCACACTGTTGTACAACCACAACCAATATGCATCTCCAGAATTTTTTTTTTTTTTTTTTTTTTTTTTTTTACCTTTCCAAACAGAAATTCTTGGCTTGATTTTTTTAAAGGCGCGACTAGTCAGCTTTCCTGACAGATTGGCCTGGGGTGTGAAAGGCAGAGAGGAACCAGGGTGACTTCAAGGTCATTGGCCTGAGCAACTGGAAAGACAGAATTGCTTTTGACAAGATGGGGCAGGGTGGTGGAGCAAACTTGGAAAGGGGGAAGACAAGTAGTTCAGATTTCCTCTCCTCTTAGTTCGAGGTGCCCACAAGGCAACCAAGTGGAGAATGGAGAATGCATTTGGGTGTGCAGGTCTGGAGTTCATTACGTGCGGGCTTGGGGCATACATCGGGGTGTCATCAGCTGATAGATGGTTTTTAAGTCACAGGAGGAAATGAGATCATCGAATGAGACAGAGAGAGAGGAAGAAACCAAAAACATCAGGGGCAACCTAACATCAAGAGGTCAGGGAGCAGCCAAGGAAACTGAGAAGGAGCAAAACCGAGGGGACCTGGTACCAGCGGCTGCTGAGACGCCGGCTACGGATGAGGACATTGAACAGTGGCTTCAGTGGTGCTTGGCTCCCCGGAGACCCTGGCGAGAGGAGATTTTACGAGCGGTAGAGTTAAAAGCTTCACTGGAATGAGTTAAGAGAGAAATGGAAGGAGAGCAGGTGGAGGCCACCATTCCTGGATTCACAGTAAACAGGGAGCAAAACTGATGGAGAAAATAAGATCGAGAGCCATTTGATTATGTTTTTAATTCCTGATTCGAGGCATATTTGCATGCTGCTGGCAATGCTCCAGTTAAGAGGGGGAAATGATGGTATAAGAAAGAGAGGGAAAAAAAAAAGAAAGAAAAAAAAAGGCCGGCGCCGTGGCTCTATAGGCTAATCCTCCATCTAGCGGCGCCGGCACACCGGGTTCTAGTCCCGGTCGGGGCGCCAGATTCTGTCCCAGTTGCCCCTCTTCCATGCCAGCTCTCTGCTATGGACAGGGAGTGCAGTGGAGGATGGCCCAAGTGCTTGGGCCCTGTACCCCATGGGAGACCAGGAGAAGCAGCTGGCTCCTGCCTTCAGATCAGCGCGGTGCACCGGCTGCAGCGCGCCAGCTGTGGCGGCCATTGGAGAGTGAACCACCGGCAAAGGAAGACCTTTCTCTCTGTCTCTCTCTCTCACTGTCTAACTCTGCCTGTCCAAAAAAAAAAAGGAATATTTTGAAACGCTGGAGTTTGAATACTTTGAATACCCTCATGTGGGGTTGGGCATGCTTTGCCACAATCTAGATGCATTGTGACTGCACTGCTTGATGTTCCCTGCATTTGCTTTTGCATTCCCTGACATGGAGAGATACACATCTGTATGGGGCTCGAAAACCACACTGGAGTCAATTGGTAAGAATGTAAATTAAACCCACTCCTACCTCAAGTGCTAGTGCACCCTCTCTCCCAGGAGTGCACTCCCCCCGCACCCCACCTCCCGCACTGCAATTTGCTTATACCAGCGCCACCAGACTCGCCAGATGAAAACGGACAGAAGCAGCTGACATCCAAAAGCTGAAACATGAGGCCGACGCATTGCTGGGATTCAGTCATTTGTTTTTGTCTCCAGAAATAAGACTTCAGATGGACCTTCAAAAGTGTATGGTTTCTGGATGCAGGCAAAAGAAGGAAGTTATTAAGTCAGGGGCAAGAGGTGAAGCATCAGTGCGAGCAAAGGGAACTTGAACTGGGCTTGAACTTGAACTGTATGTGCAGGGCAGAGATGGATCTCTGCTGTGTCAGTGGCTCAGAGACTGCACAATGGCAATGTCCAAATTAGAGAAAAGCAATTATTTAATGCGTGAATGTAGGTTTGGCAGACCAACTGCTTTGAGAGAGAAAGAGCTAACGTGTTGGTTACTGTGCTGTCTGTTCTCTACCCTGTCCTACGCTGCAAGGATGACCTGTGGGGTCTAAATGTGGTAGCCACCTCCCAAACGGCTCAGTGATCCCCCGCTCTTGCTTCTCATTCCCTTCCCCTCCACTCTGTCCTGGGCCTGGGAGGGCGAGGACTGCAGGGCTTGGTTTGCTGTGCTGCTTCCAAGCCCTCTGGCTTCTGGTTGGATCGCATTCACAGGGAATCCTGGGAGGAGGCGATAGTGAGCTTGCCTTGAGCTGTGTCCGTGAACTTCAGATTACAGCTCCCTCAAAGAGACTTCTGCCTTGCTTGAGCTTCTCTCTCTCTCCTGTGCTGAAGGACCAGATCCCTGTGCATCCTTTGTGTTTCCCTCACCTTTGGGTCCTTTGTAATTTAGTCCCTTTATAAATATACTCTTGAAGAGTATCTGACCTGGGACAGGTGCTGTGGTATAATGAGTTAGGCTGCTGCCTGTGAAGCTTGCAACACACAGGGGCACTGGTTCGAGACTGGGCTGTTCCACATCTGATCCAGCTCCTTGCTAATGAGCCTGGGAAAGCAGTGGAAGATGGCCCAAGTGCTTAGGCCACTATACCCACGTGGGAGACCTGGAAGAAGCTTCTGGCTTCAGCCTAACCCAGCTCCAGCCATTGTAGTCATTTGGAGAGTGAACCATCAGGCGGACAAAATCAATCAATCAATCTCTCTCTCTCTCCCCTGCCTTTCAAATAAATAAATAAATAAATCTTTAAAGAATTATATGAGGGGCTGGTGTTGTGGTATAGCGGGTAAAGCACCTGGTTTGAGTCCCGGGTGTTCCACTTCCATTCCAGTTCTCTGCTATGGCCTGGGAAAGCAGTAGAAGATGGCCCAAGTCCTTGGGCCTCTGCACCCGTGTGGGAGACTGGAAGAAGCTCCTGGCTCCTGGCTTCGGATTGGCACAGCTCCGGCCATTGCAGTCAATTGGGGAGTGAACCAGTGGATGGAAGACCTCTCTCTCTCTCTCTCTCTCTCTCTCTCTCTCTCACTCTCACTCTCACTCTCTCTCTGCCTCCTCTTCTCTCTGTGTAACTCTGACTTTCAAATAAGTAAATAAATCTTAAAAAAAAAAAAGAATTATATGAATTAGTCCTATTGGAATCACATATGTAGTCATTAGTATCAGAAATGGCTTAGAAAAACAGATTCAAAATGACCTGGGATTTATCTGATCATATCTTTAGAAGTTCAGGGATAACCTCTTGGCTGGGAACTTGATTCAATTATCCATGACTCAGATCACCATTGATGTTGCCTGGGAGGCTGTGCAAAGGGAAGGTGAGAAGCTGGCTGGCTGGAGCTTCTGGAAGGTCTCAGTCCGAGACCGCAGCACAGACTTCCAGGAAGTTGGAGTAATGCCTTGACCTTGTGCTGATAGCTATTTTCTATTTCAGTGCCAGTTCCTGGCTTGCTGTGGGAGAAGTCTGAATGCTTGATCGTGGAGCATCAAATATTTATGTGATCCAAATTGCCTACCGTGAGCTCAGTGTTATCTGATCCCATGAACTGTGAAATTGGGCATGCATAGCAGTTATCCATCAACATACGGAAGTGTTATGTATGAAAGTTGGCCCCCAGCAAACCCTGTGGGCTCGAGAAAGTTGCATGAGCAGGAGAGTTAGTTACATGGTGCTTGCTCTTTTGCTTCTCCCTTAACCCACGCCAGTGGCTTCATGGGTAGCTCCCCGTCAGCTAATGGAGGAAAAAGCTCAGGCCCGGGTAACAGATAAATCTGCATGGTGAGTGCACACCAACAGCCATCGCACTCCAGTCCCCTTCAGAGGTAGTCTGAGAGATGTTGGAAGTCCCTCTAGAACTTCAGGAAGTACGTCACCTTGTCAACTGCTTTAGAAAAAGATAATAGGAGGCATTATGAGTCAAGGGCAATGGCAAACAAGTTGACCTGCAAACTGGGAACTTGGAAAGAACTGGATTGAGGCACTGATGGCAAGGAGATCTGTGGGAAAGGAATGTGTATGAAACTCCTGGAAAAAAGAATGGGAAGATATAACCAGAGGTTGACAAGGGAATCCACTCTGGGGTTAGCCTTTTCTTAGTCTTACTGGTGTTTGCTCCCTGGACACCTTACTGTGTGCTCCATGATTCAAAGGCAGTTTACTTGATGGAATAGCATGGCCTGCTAGGGGCTCAGTAACTAGCACATCCAGAAGACAGTACCATGCCACGTTCAGGTGGTGCCATATAGGATGCAACATACATCTAACACCAGCAGCAAGATGCTATTTGTCCATAGCCAGGATACATGAGTCTGGGGACAAGCAGTGGGGGTTCGAGTGACCCCTCTCATTATTTCATCTGATACCCAACTGGCATTCTGTTTTCTTGCCCCTGTGACCTTGGGTTTGAAGGTTCCACTGCTGAAGAGCAGAACCCTTTCTGTAGGGAACATTCTAAGTTGGGACTGCCCTCTCTCTGGTCATTTTTGGATTACTTTTTTCTTAATAGTTTATTATTTTGTATTTATATTTATTTGAAAGGCAGAGTGAAGCACAGATGAAAGAGAGAGAGAGATATCTTACATCTTCTGGCTTATGCTCCAAAGGCCCACCACCAGGGCTGTATCATGCTGAAGCCAAGGACTTCATCTGTCTCTCCCACGTCAGTGGAAGGGACCCAAGAACTTGAGCCATCATCTGCCACCTCTCAGGATGTGCATTAGCAGGGAGCTGGATCAGAAGCAGAGGTGGGACTCAATGCCAGGCACGCCAGATACAGGATGCAGGACTCCCAACCCGTGGCTTCACCTGATGTGCCACAGAACCAGCAGGCACTGAGGGGTCAGTGTAGCTAGGATGATTGCCCTAAGTAGCAGGAGGGAACTGGGTCAGCGCTTCACAACGAGGCCAAAGAGGACTTTGTAACTCAGGGAATGCGCTAGCTTTATTTCATGACATCAGCAAATCGTCCTGACCAAAGGAATACTGTAGCAACCCCACCAGTCAAGACCAAGCACTCAGTTCCCACAGGAGAGAATATCTGAGCTGTCCCACCGGATAAAGCACCTCCTTTGGCCAAAGTGTTGGCAGAGACAAGGGGCGTCATGGAGTGGATGGTGGCAGAGAACTGCAGAGGCGGGAACTGTAGCAGCTGTTTTATGTCAACTTTCTGCTTGTTTCCATCTCTGTTACTTACAGAATTCGGAGGGGAGTTCATGTACCAGGTGTCAGGTGTTAATAGAGGGGTTGATGGGACTCGATGTGTCCCCCGTTTTGGGGACAAATGAAGGGCAAGAGGGCTGCTGAGGGTGGACTGTGCTGAAGGTGTCCGGGAGACCCCAGCTCTTTCTGCAGCCCGCGGACTGCCTCTGGGCATCTGGCTTCTGATTGGGCTTGGCTGGCGGAGGCCCTGGTGGGAGAGTGAGACAAGGGTGTTTATGCTTCTGATTTGCCCCCTGTGAAGTCTCCTTGGGCCATCTGCGTTCCTTGACAGACCAGTGCACTGCACTCTCTCCTTCCAGGCTCCAGTTCCCTCCCCTCCCCTCCCCTCCCCTCAGGACTTCTCACTTTCAGGGGGCACGGGCCCTGCCCTGCCCTGGGTTCCTGCACTGTGCTTGCGGTTTTGCTATGCTCTGCCTGCATCTCTGTAATGACTTCCCCTTGTACAAAGCCCTTCTCAGTTTACCCCACTCTGAGCATGTCTTTGATTCTTTTTTTTAAAAAAAGATTTTATTTATTTATTTATTTGAGAGGTAGAGTTACAGACAGAGAGAGGGAGAAACTGAAAGAAAGGTCTTCCATCCACTGCTTCACTCCCCAGATGGCCACAACGGTCGGAGCTGGGCTGATCCAAAGCCAGGAGCCAGGAGCTTCTTCTTGGTTGCCCATACAGCAGCAGGGGTCCAAGCTCTTGGGCCATCTTCTACTGCTTTCCCAGGCCATAGCAGAGAGCTGGATAGGAAGAGAAGTAGCCAGAACATGAACCGGTGCCCACATGAGATGCCAGTACTTCAGGCAGAGGCTTAGCCTACTACACCACAGCGCTGGCCCCACCTTTGGCTCTTGTTGGGTTCCTGATTGATAATATGTTCCAGAGAACTTAAAGAGTATATCTAATTTAATTTTCACACCTACCCAGCTAATGCAGTGTTCTTGATTGGCCTCTGACTGCAAACCTGGGGTTGTTCTGGGTGCTTTGCGTTCATAGATTCAGTCCTCGTGGTCGTGTAAGTGGTGAGTGTCCTGCGATCCTCATTTTACGGATGAGGAAACTGAAGTCTGAGGCAGTTCGCTAGCTTCTCCAAGTTTACGCAGTCACTAAGTTGGAGACGACCTCTGCCCTATAAGGCTTCTCAGGGGCGGTAGGGATTGTTTAATCCCAGTGCTATGCATGGAAAAATGAAGACTGGGAGAAATAAAGGGACTTATCCAAAATATAGTCATTCACAGGGCTAGGATCAAATCCCAGGTCTGCCCAACCTCAAAGCTACCGTTCATCTCTAATGCGCTCCACGGCCTTAATCACCCTTTATTTTCAGATGTCCATATGCGAGTACAAGGTGATCGTGAAATACAGCTTCTATGAAAATTAAACATTCTTTTGACAGTTCTTTATGGTCTTTAGGAAGGAAAACCATGACAATGAAAGCGTAAGCATGACCTGGATTCCGTAGCCAGTTCTCTGTATATTCTGTTTAGGGGCCAGCATTGGGCCTCACTGAGGTTCACACCCGCAGGCTGACAAACGTCAGAGTACCTGGGCTGGACGCTGAGGTCCTGCCTGCGGCTCCCGGCTAGTGTGTGCCCTGGGAGGCAGCAGGTAGCTCACTGGAAGCCCTGCATTGCATCTCAGCTCCCAGCTTGGGCCCAGACCAGCCTGACCCAGGCTGTTGTGGGCATTGGAGAAGTAAGCCAATTCAGTTTATAGCTGGACTTACTTCGTAGAAAACTTGAAGGCCTATTTAATAAAACTTTTTAAAGAAATGTGATGTTTCTGATCCAGCTCCCTGCTAATGTGCCTGGGAAAGCAGGGGAGGACGACCCAAGTGCTTGGGCCCCGCACCCACGTAGGAGACCTGATATAAGCTCCAGGCTCCTGGCTTCGGCCTGGCATAGCCCCAGCTGTTGCAGCCATTTGGGGAGTGAAGCAGCAGATAGAAGATCTCTCTCATTCTCTCTCTCTCTCTAACTCTGCCTTTCAAATAAATAAAAATAGATCTTCAAAAAAATAAAAGAACTGAGATGGACCTTATTCAAGTCCCTGCCAACAGATTTCCTAGGAGAACATTGTTTTTAGGAATCCTATTCTTTTGGACACTTGTTAGTTAACCAGTGTCAGGCCTGTCGAAGGTCAAGTAGAAGACATTGGTCACTTCTCGTGCAGAGACTGAGGAAATGCACAGAGCAGGCCAGGGGAGGGAGCCTGAGAAGGGAAACCACAGTGGCCAGGGTGCCAATGACTGATTTTTTTTCCCCTCTGGTGACACTTTTTATCTTTCACAAGTGACAGCAGTCAGGACATCCATGTTACACTAGTTCTTCTCCCTCCCCATCCAGCACCCCCAGTCCTGTGCGTCCGACATCGCAGAGGCATGGCTTTCTAACTGGTGAGAATGATCTGTTTTTCAGATAATTCCATCCAGTCCATTTTCTGTTGCTGCTGTTGCTGTTCCGTGCAGAAACGGTAAGTCTACTCGCAGGGCTGCTTCTGGGAAATGAACTCGTTCACAGTTTCTGTGTTACCTGCTGAGTTTCCGTGTCTCTTCCTCACTACTGTTCTGTCTGGGAGCGCGTCTCTCATTTTGTCTTTGCTGAATGCCCCTTCATTTAAAGGCCCAGGTCAACTCTGATCCGTACTTGATGCTATTAGATTTTAGTTTCTTCTGTTGCGTTCCCACAGCGTGCACCTTGGTTCTCAACTTAATATTTATTGCACGTGTGTCTTTATACGTCTGTGTTCTATTCTGCACTGCAAAGGGTGAAGGATCCTCTCTTAGTTATCTGAGTATCTACTTAAAACTAGCAGTGTATCTTAAACATGGGTTCCCAGCAAAAGTAGGAATCGCATCCAAGGCACCATGTTCCTGGGAACAGTTATCATGAGGTAGGCGTATCCCGTATGCAGGCATGATGTCAAGATGTTTATGTCTATGAGCTCACGTAACTCTTAAAAGCACGGAGGTTTTTAAAATCCCCGCATTACAGGTGAGAAAATTGAGACTTAGAGAGGTTAAGTTGTTGACTCAAGGCCACACCATGAAATGGTGGAACTGGTATTGAAACTCACAGTATTAACCATTATCCTATGTCTGTTTATGATAAGGTAGTGCACGTACAGTGATATGCACTATCAGACACAGAGTAACTTTCCATGATCATGATTATAATTTTATGCCCTTAATATGGACCAGACACTGTATCAAGCATGTGACATGTTTTCTTGGTTTTTATGTCCTAACAACCCTAGGTCCTCTTAGCATTTCTAATTTCTGGATGGGAAATATCCGATTCTGAGTTAATAATTTTCCCAAGGAGATGGAGTTGGGAGATCTGCTAATTAAAAGAAGCAGGTGGAAAGAGACCTCGATTTTCCTACTAGTTTTGTTATAACCAGGGAAGTGGTAGATACATTTGATAGACTTGTTTATGACCATTTGCTTTTCAATGTCAGTCAAGTGCGAACACAAATCAGCTTGAGCAAAGATGAAGACCTTTCAGAAAAGTACGCTCCGCACCGCAGGCCCTGGCTCAGCGAGTGGTCAAGGAAGCATCAAGTGAGTCTCATTTCACCTGGGGCTGGGGAAGGCTGGGGGGGGGGGGCACCGGGGACCCAGGAGCGTGGTGTTTTAGGGTCTGTGCTCCATGATGTCCTGTTTGTTGCCGTGTCCAGAACCCAACATTATGGGTGGCACATAATACGTGCTCAATAAACCATGAATGAATGCCCGAGGAGAAAGTGAAAGGAAAAAAACCCACCAGTCCCACCAGTCAGTAACTTACTCTGCTGTATTTAAAGATAGAACTTGAAGCAATGAATGGGAAAAGTGGTTTCCCGGCTACTGCCACTTTGAGGTCGGGATTCATGTTTGGCCCGTGAGCGCTTGGACAGAGTTCTCAGGAAGTGAGAGTAGCAGTAACACAAGCACAGCCTCCCAGCGCCTGAACACCAAGGGCTGTGTTTCTTCTCCCGAGAGGGAAAAATCCTGCTAGCGAAACGAAGAGTAAATCATATTTTAAGACTCGAGACATGAAAAACTTCAAGGTTAGCCAGAAAACTGGTGATCTCCGGGAGCTGGTTTAGTTAGTCGTTCCCTGCATTTATCCTGGCTTCCGCCTGGGGGCGCTGCAGGGCAGAAGTGAGGCAGCAGGTGAACTGGCTACCTCCAGGATTCTTTCTCAGTACGCATGAGCAAGACAATAGTAAAACAACTCCCTCCTTGGTTTGCACAGTCCAGCAGGGACCGGACCCAGCCATCCAAGCGCAAGCCGCTTCCTCCGCTGCCACCCTCTGAGCTTGCTGAGGAGCGGATCCGAGTCAAGGCACTTTACGATTTTCTGCCCAGAGAGCCTTGTAACCTGGCATTGAAGAGAGCACACGAATACCTGATCCTGGAGAAGTACGACCGTCACTGGTGGAAAGCGAGGGACTCTTTAGGGTAAGACAATGTGACCGCGTCCTTAACACGTTCCTGCTGCAGCGTCTGAAGACGTCCAGACACAGAGAAGACTGTCGGGCGGCTCATCTGCTGCGGGTTCCCCACACTACCCCCTTTGCCAAAGAGAACAAGAGTGCCCAGGGGGTTCGGGCGTCCCTAAAACAGATCCACCTGGCGTCACCTCCTGTCCCTACTGTGTGTCCCTGGGAAAGTCGCTCGCTTGCTCTCTGTTTTCACTTGTTTGTAAAATGGGAATCATTTCTGCCATAGATGTTCTTATTTTGATTTGTACTGGATAATTTGTCTTTTTTTTTTTTTTTCCTTTTTGTATTTATTGAAAGGGGGAGTGGGGAGAGAAGGAAGGAGGGAGGGAGGGAGCGCTTCGATCCACTAGTTCACTTCCCAAATGGCTGCAACAGTCAGGACTGTGCCAGGCTGAAGCCAGGAGTCTGGAGCTTCTTCTGGGTTGTCCACGTGGGTGGCAGAGGCCCAAGCACTGGGACAATCTTCTGCTTTCCCACGCTGTTAGTGTGGAGCTGGATCAGAAGCAGAGCAGCAGCAGCTCTGACTGGTGATCTGACGTTGGGTGCCAGCATTGCAGGCAGCGGCTTTAACCTGCTGTGCCGGAAAAGCATCCCCAATTTGCCTTTTTTTCTTGTTAGGCTGGAAGTGTCTGATTTACTTTTACACATATATATTTTTACAAGAACTAACTTTGGAAGCAAACAGTGCAGTGGCTGCAAAAATAAATTGGAAAGGAAAAAGGCCCTGGGATGCGAATAGATTTCATGGGGTCAGTTCCAGCAGATTCCAGATGTCAGGAGTCCTGGGTTGAGGGCTGTCTGGGACCTTGGAGAGAATGCTGGCATTGCACTTTGATATTTGCCAACATTTGGAGGTTGTAAGTACAGAGTATTAGGTGCATCTAAAAATACCAAATCTGTTCTGAATTAAATTCTCTCCTTGTTTGGCTTTCTTAAGACTTAGATTGGGCTCGACACATGATGGAGACTTTTCCGTGGAAAAGGAGGCATTAACAGGGCCTGGTGCTGTGGCGTGCAGGGTCAAGTCGCTGTGTGCAATGCTGGCATCCCCTGTGGGTGCTGATTGTGTCTTGGCTGCTCCACTTCTGAGCCAGCTCCCTGCAGATGTGCCTGGGAAAGCAGCGGAGGATGGCCCAAGTGCTTGGGCCCTTGCCAGCCACATGGGAGTCCGAAAGAAGCTCCTGGTTTCCGGATTCATCTTGGCCCAGCCCCAGCCATTGCAGCCATGTGGGGAGTTAGCCAGCAGATGGAAGGTCTCTCTCTATCCCATCCAAACAGTAACCAGGCCCTACCCTGCTCAGCTTCTGAGATCTGGCAAGATCGGGCGTATTCAGGGTGGTGTGGCTGTAGACTTCCTCTCTGTAACTCTGCTTTTTAAATAAATAAATCTAAAAAACTAAAAGGCATAGTAGTTTCAGGACTGTAACTGGCATGCTGGCTATTGGCATGCTTTGGATTCTAAAAGAAATGCAGTATTTAGTTTTGATCTCAGTTAACAATAAGTGAATGGTTTTTGAAAACAATTGGCAAGTCATGCCCAATCATGCCCAAATTCTGCTTTTACCTACAGCCTTTTCTCCAGATGTGAACACCATTATCCACTTAGTGGGTCCACTTCCAGATAATTTGCAAAAATGTATTGACATGCCCATATTGAAATATATGGTATTATGGATTTAATTTACCTAAGTTGTAATCACATTTTGTACATTGTTCTGCCACTTCCTTTCTTCCCTCAATAACAAGTCTTGGAGATCTTCCTGTATTTCCAGATGTGGGGAGGTGGCAGTGACTGAGAGCACCCTGGCCTGGTCCTAGGTGTGTAAGCTGGTGTATCGTCCTTCAGGGCAATTTGCTGTGTCTACCGACAGTGCACGTGTTCAACGACGTGGCAGTTTCCTTGCTTGGTATCTGCCGTCGAGAACCATTCTGACATGTGCGCAAGAAGGCATAGGCAACGACTTCTGAATAGCATTGCTTGCGATAGGGAGTGGCTTAACTAGATGATCTAGTTGACAATATGGACTACTCTGCAGCAATGAGAAAGAATGAAGCTGTTTTTCTAAGCTAGCCACCGTGACACCAAATGATCATTTAAGAGCTACTTTGCCTCTTGGAAATCTTTCAGGAGTCCTAGAACCTCTTAAAGTACATGATTAAGTCAGTAGATAAGTATTTGTTGCACAGAGGTTTTATTTTCTTCTAACAATTAAATCAGTAAAATGGATTTGATTTCCTTTTATATCCTTTAGGATGAAAAAGATTGTCACGATAATGCCCTAAACGTTCCAAGTATTTTGATTTTTGCTTTGTTCTTTTTGTTGTAGGAACGAAGGCTTTATCCCTAGCAACTACGTGACTGAAAACAAACCAACCAACTTAGAAATCTATGAGTAAGTCTCCTCCAAAGCACTCGCTATGGTTAACCTGTGAACGCCAGCACATTTTGGCTGCACACACGTATCGATGCTGTTTTTGGTTTTGAGAGGAACAGAAAGTAACACACTTGGCACCTTCAGGGATCAAGATCTTTGATCCTTTTGGTTGACTCAGAAACTTCTTCAACCTATTCCTGTTTTGTTCTGTACAGCCACTGTTTTTTTTTCAACAGTGACAGAGTGAAGCCAACCACTCATCTGGCACTGGTGTCTTCCTCTATGTCCTACATGGAAAGCTTAATTTAAAATAATGATGTTAAAGTTTTAATGAGTAACAAATTGGATGTACAATATAGGCAAACTACTATATTTTGACTAATATTTTTACTTATTTTAGAAATAGCTGTAGATAAGAAGCGAGGCCAGTGCTGTAGCTTGGAAGAACTTGAGACAGGTTCACTAGGGCTCTGCTTGAAACCTCTTTTTGTTACAGTTGTGGACTTGAAAGGAGCAGCTCATCACTTTTCATCCCCTTAGTATATAGATAAGTAACTAAGGATGATGGATTGATTTATGGGCAGAGAGTGGCAAAGCTGAGACGAATCCTATTTTTGTAATGAAGTCAGGTGTTTCAGTTTGAGTATGTGACCCCATCCCCGGACACATGTTTTGTGATTAGCATATTCTTCCAGCAGGTGGCAGTAGACGATGCAAGTTGAGGCATTGAGTGCTTTTCTGAGAACCAGGCAGCAGAGATCGAATGAGAACCTCCTTGGTTGACCTTGTTACTAATTTAAGCCCACCCAGAGGCCAGACTCAGTGCACCCCTTCTTAAAACAAGTCCAGGTTCCAGAGCTTTGGTGAATCAAGTGGTCTTTCGGGAGCAGAGAAGACGACGCCCACAGGTCACGTGATACATCATCTTCACATTTCCAGATTTCTCCATTTGCTGTTTGTGTTCTTTCTTCCAACTCACTACCCTTGGCTCCATCTGGGGGTCTTGTCTTCTCCCTGCCTCACTTAACGTGCCATGCCCACTCTATTGATTTCAGCCCTATAGCGTTCAGGGGCTGGACCCACTCTCAACAGTTCTGCAACCACCTGCTATTGTTACTCAATTATGCTCCCTGCCCCCACCCGGGAGGGGGAGCCGCACTGTCACCCCAGGTGAAGCAGCTCAACTGGAAAAAGATCTCTTGGAAGACCAGGTCAGAGATTTTATATGGAAATCTCCTGCCAAGAAAGGTTAGAAAAGTAAGACTTTTTTCATATCAGTAGCACAGTTTGAATTTTGTAGGGTATTAAAGGGGACACACATGAGAGTGGCTAACACAGTGCCTGGTGGTTGGTGAATGGACACTCACCACCAAGCAGTGTTACCAGCTTAGTAAGTAATCTGCTCATTGCTTTCTCTGTTCAGGAGGCTTGTGGACATGGGGTCATTTTTTTTTTTTTTTTCTGACAGGCAGAGTTAGACAGTGAGAGAGAGAGAGAGAGAAAGGTCTTCCTTACGTTGGTTCACCCCCCAAATGGCCACCACTGCCAGCGCTGCGCTGATCTGAAGTCATGAGCCAGGTGCCTCTCCTGGTCTCCCATGAGGGTGCAGGGCCCAAGGATTTGGGCCATCCTCCACTGCCTTCCTGGGCCACAGCAGAGAGCTGGACTGGAAGAGGGGCAACCGGGACAGAATCCAGCACCCCAATTGGGACTAGAACCTGGGGTGCCGGCGCCACAGGCAGAAGATTAGCCTAGTGAGCCGTGGCGCTGGCCCTGACACAGGGTCATTTGAATTATAATACTCCGAGGTTGGAGTTGCTGTTTTATTTCCTTGGACCTTGATTTATGTGTCTTTTTAAAAATCATTCTTTTTGATAAATCCATTTATGGGAACATTAATTTTTTCTTTAAAAAAATTTAGTAAAATGGAGATATAGTGATTATTATCAATCACTAGAATTTATCGGTATGTGCTAAACATTATTGTAGTGACTACAGAAAATAACTGCCTGAGGTTGAAATGTGAGCTTAGAAGTGGGAGTAGCTTTGTCTGCCTCACCTCTTGCTAGTGTGTTGGTTCTGGACAAAGTTACCTAATATTTCCAAACCTCTGAATTATCTGAACAGTGGAGACAATAAATACCTATCTTATACAGCATATATTCAATATACTCTAGCAATTATTATTACTTCTACGAAATATTAAACTAACAAAAGAGACATTTACAGTCTGACCCAGCCTGCCTTGAATTATAGGGGTACAGCATTCTTTAGTTACTTCAGCCCTTTGAATCACTTTATTTGGTCAACTTCTATTTGTCTTACAGAATTCTGTATTATGGTGTTATCAAGCAGCAGTCTGGAACATCATGGGAGAAAACAGGGTGACGGGGATGTGGCTTAGATGGAGCAGATGTTGGGCTGGGGAAGGGTTTCCAAGGGAGTGACTTGAAGTCTCAGGGCTGGGAGAGACACTCAGAGGGCACTGGGGGAGGTGTGCTCTCTCAGTGTGGGCTGCTGGGTCTGGGGGGTGGGGGGCTTTGACCATGGGAAGGTTTGTGGCTACCATGCTTTTAATGGAAATAGACATCCCCAACAGAACAAGTAGAAACCTAGTTTTCAGTAAGTCCTCACATTCAACTTGTAAATCTTGATATTGTAAGTCTAAATAAATGCAAACAAGCACCTTAATTCAAACTTAACCTACTAAATGTCCTTAAACAAATATCCCTATTTATAAGCTCAGTTAATTAAATTTCCTGAAACATTTCATCTGCATTCATTAACGGAATACATTCAATTAACTTTTTAAGTACTTCACATTCCTGATAGGGCAAATCTACAATTCTAATAAGCCCTCTGTAAGTCTTTTCATGATCCTGGAAATTTAATAAATTAAACTCATAAATGTGAGAAATCAAGTTCTCTTACAATATAAATTTCATTTAGAAAATTAGTTAAGTTCTCTTTGGCTTCATCCAACAAGTTTCAAAAAAGCATGTTAAATCAGAGTAAAAAAAATCTCTTAAACCTATAGATACTTTAAATAAACATATTGATTGTCCTGAACTTTGCAGAAGGATGGGTTAATGATCTCATCGTCTCTGCACTGGATCTTTGATCTTCTCAGGGTTAAAAAGTCACTAAAGGAAATAGATTCACTTTCTCAGATCTAATCAAGGTTCTAGGTAAAAAATCCAAAACAGTGTTGTTATTTATTGATCAGAAAGATTAGGCATCAGACCCAAGAAGTGCATACACACACACACACACACACAAATATGTAACATATTTCTACTGAACTATAGCTGGATATGCTGAATTTAAAAAGTAAAAAAGTAGGTCCCATCCCCCTCCTGTGTCCACAGGATTTGCCATTAGCTTTAGTTAGTGTTGTGTAGGTTTCAGAAGTACAGACCTAGCTATTAAAAACAAACAGGACCTGTGGCCAGCGCTGTGGAATAGCAAGTAAAGCCACTACCTGCAGTGCTGGCATCCCATATGGGTCCTATTTCAAATCGACTGCTCCACTTTTGATCCAGCTCTTTGCTATGGCCTGGGAAAGCAGTAGAAGATGGCCCCAGTCCTTGGCCCCTGAACCTGCATGGGCCACCCGAGGAAGCTCCTGGCTCCTGCCCTCAGATTGGTGCAGTTCCAGCCATTTGTGGCCATCTGGGGAGTGAACCAGCGGATGAAAGACCTCTCTCCCTCGCTCCTTCCCTCCCTCTCTCTCCCTCTCTTCCTTTCTCTCTCTCTCTCTCTGTGCCTCTGCCTCTCTGTAACTCTGCCTTTCAAGTAAATAAATCTTTAAAACAAGCAAAGAGGGCCCAGTGCTGTGGCTGAGAGGGTAAAGCTCCAGGCTACAGTGCCGGCATCCCACATGGGCACTGGTTCAAGTCCCAGCTGCTCCACTTCAATTCAGATCTCTTCTAATGGCCTGGGATAGCAGTGGAAAATGGCCCAAGTTCTTGGACCCCTGTGTGGAAGACCCAGAAGCTCCTGGCTTCTGTCTGGACCAGCCCTGGTTGTTGTGGCCATTTGAGGAGTGAGCCAGCAGATGGAAGATCTCTGTCTATCCCTCTGTAACTCTACTTAAATAAATAAATCCTTAAGAACAAACAAACACCTAGAAACTCTTCCAGGGGCCGTTGTTGTGGCAAATCAGGTTAAGCTGCCACCTGCCATGCCGGCATCCCATTTGGGTGCCAGTTCAAGTCCTGGCTGCTCCAATTCCAATCCAGCTCCTTGCTAATGTGCCGGGGAAAAGTGGCAGAAGATGGCCCAAGGGCTTGGGCATGTGCAGCACAGGAGACTTGGGTGAGGCCCCTGGCTCCTGGCTTTGGCCTGATCCAGCCCTGGCTGTTGTAGCCATTTGGGGAGTGAACCCGTGGATGGAAGATCTCTCTAACTCTGCCTTTCACATGAATAAAATGTTAAAAAAAAAAAAAAAGCTCTTCCAGCTTTTATCATGTGATTTGCATAGCTGAGATTCTAAAATATGCTCCCAACTGTCCCTAAATTGCATTCCTTCAGTCTCTTGCCTGCCTAGTAGAATTCTGCATTATTTTAAAAAGAGATGAATTTGTGAAATACTTATATCTGATTCTTTGGTTACTGCTCTGAAGTTGTTATAATAATGTATGCATATGGATAGACTGTTAATGTATATTTAAGCAGAATTAACGTATTTACTTATTTATCATTATCATAAATGACTTCACAGCAACAGAGTTAACAAAAAACACAACTTACGTTAGCTTTTTCCTGTTTTGAGTATCCTTATGAAGTCTTGGATTCTCACAGATTCAAGTCATTTAGTGAACTATTATTATTTGTTTACTCTTAATATCCAAATATTACAAGTTGACCAGCTGTAAAACCAACCCCTGTCAGCCTGTTCTGTGCTTCCAACACTACCTCGTTTGTTTTAAAATGATTTCCTCTTGCTTTGAGACATGTCAGAATCATCTTGAGGTGCTTTTCTCCACTATTAATATTCATTACAAAGTGCTGATTGGTGTTCACAGTGTAACATTATTTGGGGGGCGGTCTTCAAAAGGTTTGTGGAAAATGAACATTATGAAAAAACTAGGCATGAATTTCAAAACTTTTTTTGTGTTGACATATCTTAATGTTCACTTCTTGTAAACATGCCCGAACGGGATCTAGTTTGAGGCACTAAAAAGATCAGACAAAAGTTTGAAGAGAGCTCCTAGCAGAGCAAGATGTGTTCTGCTAAAATTAAAGAACAAACATGAAGTTGATGGTGGAAGCTTGGGTGGAGAAATGGTGAAATCATTGATGTTTTACAGAAAGTTTGTGAGGACACTGGTCCAAGGAAATCAGCATTTTATAAATTGGTAACTTGTTTTAAGATAGGACAAGATAGGATAGTGGGTAAGGTTGCTGGCTATGACTCCAGCATCCCTTATGGGCACAGGTTCATGTCCCTGCTGCTCCAATTCTGATCCAGCTTCCCTGTTAATGGCTTGGGAAAGCAGTGGGAGATGGCCCAAGTGCTTGGGGCCCTGCCACCCACATGGGAGACCTGGATGGAGTTCCAGGCTCCTGGCTTCAGTCTGGCTAAGCCCCAGCCATTGCAGCCATTTGGGGCATGAACCAAATTCTTTCTCTCTCTCTCTCTCTCTCTCTCTTAAACAAATAAATCTTTGCAAAGAGAAAAAGGAAAGAACAAGATGAGGTTGCAGATAAAGCCCACAGTGATAGACCATCTATATCAGTTTGTGAGAAAAAATTAATCTTATTTGTGCCTTAATCGAAGAGAAGTGATAATGATCAGTAGACTCCATAACCAACACCAAACACATCTGAACTGGTTCAGCTCGTAGTTCATATTGCAAAACTGAAGGGAGCACACTCTCTGCTGGCTGGCTGCCTAAACTGTCCCGCTCAGATCAGCTGCAGACAAGAGCAAGCTTCCAATGGAAAATTTAAACAAATAGGAGCGATTCTAAAGCATTTCTTTGAAGCATTAGAATAGGAAGTGAAATGTGGCTTAGCCCTCTGACCCTGAAGACTTAGAACAATCAAAATAATGGCCACTGCGAATGGAAGGGACCCAGCCACAGAAAGCAGACTGAGCTAGAGCAAGGCATCTCGCCGCTAACTTCCTGGGGGGACGGTGAAAAAACCCAGTTATTTTTTAATGAGAGTGTTTTGTGAAAGTCAGCCAAGGTTTCAGTGAGCAAGTACCAGGAAATCACCACCAGGGAGTGTTCCTGCCCCCCAGCATTTGCTCCCGCTCGTCCCTCTTGTCCAACGAGGGCGATTTCCCGAGGGTTCCTAGGAGAAGATATGAGGCATCTACACTCGAGTCCTGATTCAGCTCCTTCTGACTTTTTGTTTCCCAATTTAAAAAACCCAACCTTTGAAAGTCACCCATTTTTCTTCTGTTAACGTGAACGAGGCTGCGCTGGCATCTTTAAGTTCCCAGGACCCTCAATTATTTTCGGACTTGACCAGACGCATGGTAGCGTCACCTACAAAAGTGTCTTGCAGTTGATGGAGGTTACGTTGAGAAATAAAATTCTGATTTTTCTGTGTTCTTGTAACTCCATTTTCCATGAGTGTTTTGAGGTCCTCTCGTTGTTGTTCCCAAAAGAGCAGTGAGTGATGAGTGATCCGATTACCTTGTCTAGAATCGTCTGTAATCATTCTGTAGCCTCTGTGGTTCTTCTAAAGTTCTTTTTCAGCTTGACTGCTATAATTGAGTGGCGTCTTTTGACTCCTAGGAGTTAGGGGAAGCCCACACGATGAGGTGGGTTCCTTCCTTAAGTGAAGCGTAGGTGTTCCAATTGGCGGACATGTATGCACCCACAGCGACAGACGGTGTGGTTAGGCATGCGTGCTTCCTTCCTTCCGCTGGCCACAAAAACATATTTCTGGTAATATTAGAATACATTTAAAATCTGTTTTTAAAATCTCATTTTGAGTAAATGCTTTTCAATTGTTCTTTCTTTTTTTCCTACCATTTCCTTGTCCCTTTCCTGTACAACAGGTGCCTATGGACTACGTGTTGCTATATCAAACCACTTGTTTAACTTAGACTATTTTTTAACTACCTTTACTGTGTGTGTGGTTCTGATAGCCTAGTGTACTGACATGTTTCATGCAGAGAGTTGGTGAGTTTGAGGAAGGGAGGCAGCCCATTGTGGCTGAAGTGCAGTGAATGAGGGGAGGGTGAGGAGGGAGAGAGGGGCAGGGCAGGGTGTTGGGGCAGGATCATATACTGGGTGGTCCATGTACTCTGCTAGCTACAAATTCTACTCAAACGCTGCCAGGAGGTAAATGTGCTTAGGAATGTGAGAGAAGGCAGAACCCATTTTAGTTCTGTAAAGGTTGGCATAGCACATGTCAAAGCCTGTTATAGGAAGTTCCTGAGAGGAAAGAAATGGCTGTTTTGTGGTTTGCTTTCCAAAGGAAACTGATGAACGTGGTGACTTCCTAACTATATACCTTTTAGGGAATTTCATAGCACATTAAATAATTCAAAACTGCATGCCAAATGTGTAACAGAAAGTTGAATTAAGATATGAAGGAATCCACTAGATATTGGCTTGAAATGAATAACTTTGCATTAAGCTTTATTGACCAATGATAGTACCTTACTGCTTATTTGAATCTAAAAAGAAAAAGTCACTGAATTTCAAAGATCAGTTCGGAAGTAAGTTCTGAAAAGTGAGGGAAATGGAGCAGGTCTTTGTTCTGAAAGCATTACATATGAAATTTTAAAAAAAATCTCTATTGCTTTTGCAGGTGGTACCATAGAAACATTACCAGAAACCAAGCAGAGCGCCTGCTGAGACAAGAGGTAACACTGTGTTCATGGACAGTCAGTGAATATTTTCAAAGTTTCTTAGAGAGAGGGGCACATTTCAAAGCCTTTAACCCACTGAACAGGTAGATTGCTTCCTGTTCTTTCTGGTCCTAAAATACTATTAAAACTCCATCCCTGCTGAACATATTCTGATAAGTTGTAAGTCTGATACATCTGTAACAAATCATGTTTTCTGTTATCTTTCTTCATAATTTCAGAAATGATGCTTCTCCTGAAATGATTTCAGTGCCAACAAGCTGAGAGTGCTTCCCCCACAGCAGAGTGCGTCCTGCTGGGACAGCCCATGTTTGGGTTGTCTGCATAACCTTTGCTTCAAAGGCCCCAGACATACACTCGTTAAAAACACAAGTACAGAAAAATGCACGGAGCTGCAGTTTCTTTGTTCTTTGGAAACAAAGGGGAGAGCAGGATGGTCAAAATAGCAAACTCAGATCAAAACTGCTCATTTAGGTCAAACCAAAACAAAAGTGCATACAGTTTAAATTTCCAACTGTCAGTAAATATAGAGGGGAGTAAAGGCAGAGTCAAACTGAGAAACTAGGCAAGAGGTACTGTGTCATGATGCACTTCAACTAGATGTTGAGGAAATCCAGAGAGTCTATAAAAATGAATTGAGTGTTGAAAAGCATTTAAATTGTTCGCGACATGTTACCATCACAAACAATGCTGCAATAAACAGCCTTGTAAATGTTGTCTTGTCCAAGAGGACAAAATTGAATTATTTGCTCACAGGTGATGTGCAGATTTAGCATCACTGATATTTTCAATGATTCAAAGTAGTTGTGCCGATTTACACTGTGACAAGGAATAAGATAGACTAGTTCCCTACTCTTAGTTGTTTCACACTTTTCCCTCAATTCATTGGCTGAGAAATTGTATGTATTTTAAAAGTCGTGGATCTCCTTGATTACCAGTGCAGCTGAGCAACTTCTCGTGTTTCTTTTGGCCATGTGGGCTCCCCCTTCTGGGACGTGCCCTTTGCTCATTTTTCTTAATGCACTGTACCACAACGCCTGCCTCTGCAACTTCTATTTTTTAAAATAAGTTTGGGTTAAATCCTATTTGCTTAGGAGATATTTAAATTTTGGTTAGACTCTTTAAATATTTTATTTAGTATTTTTTGTGTTCAAAAGTGGGCCAGGAGGGGGCCGGTGCTGTAGTGTAGCAGGTAAGGCCACTGCCTGCAGTGCTGGCATCCCATATGGGCACTGGTTCGAGTCCCAGCTGCTCCACTTCCAATCCAGCTCTGTGCTATGGCCTGGGAAAGCAGTAGCAGATGGCCCAGGTCCTTGGGCCTCTGTACCCACATGGGAGACCTGGAAGAAGCTCCTGACTCCTGGCTTTGGATCAGCACAGCTCTGGCCATTGCGGCCATCTGGGGAGTGAACCAGCAGTTAGAAGAGCACGCGCGCTCTCTCTCTCTGCTTCTGCCCCTCTCTAATTCTGCCTTTCAAATAAATTTTTAAAAAATCTTTTTTTTAAAGTAAGCCTGGCTTGTAATTTTTGATCATCTTTGTCTAGATTTAGCATAAAAGTTAAACCATCATCATAAAATGAGGTGGGGGATGGGGCTTTGTCTCTTTTTCCAGTCTCTGTAGTGGTTTATATTGGGTGAAAGTTATCTACTCCTTAATGCTTAGGTTTATCTTTCTTGTAAAATAGTCTGAACATGCTGATCCTAAAAAAGATAGGTATTAGATAACTGATTTAATTTCCTTTTCTTTTTAATATGTTTGATAAGATTATTTATTTATTTGAAAGGCAGAGTTACAGAGAGGCAGAGAGAAAGAGGTCTTCCATCCACTGGTTTACTCCCCAGATGGCCGCATCACCCAGAGCTTTGTCAATCTGAAGTCAGGTGCCAGAAGCCTCCTCCAGGTTTCCTATGCTGGTGCAGAGACCCAAGGACTTGGGACATTTTCCACTGCTTTCCCAGGTGATAGCAGAGAGCTGGAACGGAAGTGGAGCAGCCGGGACTCGAACCAGTGCCCATGTGGGATGCCGGCACTGCAGACAACAGTTTTACCTACTATGTCACAGCACCAGCCCCACTACGCTCTTCTTGAATACTGAGTTTATCTCTGACATGGTCAGCCTCTTTTTCATAAATATGCTGATATTTTTTGTCCATATCAACTTCAGAATCCCCTTATTTTATTAAAAAAAAAAAAGGCTCCCCTGTTGGTTACACCAGATGTGTTAATTTAGAGAAGCATTTCCAGGCACTACAAATCACTGAGGTTTGAGGACCAATTTGTTCTAGAACCTATATGCCAATTATTTATATAGGAAAATTATAATGAGTCCCTACCTCAAGCAAAAATAATTGCAGGTGGGTTGAACACCTATTGAGAAAAGCAAGTACTTTTGTCAGTAGGGTAACTATGATTGACAGCAATTAATTGTACATTTCAAAATAGCTCTTAGAGAAGATCTTGTTTGTTCCCAATATGAAGAACTGACAAATGTACAATGTGATGGATATGCCAGTTACACTGAGCTGATGACCACATGGTGTTGTAGGTATTGAAATATCACACTGTACCTGGAAATATGTGTAACTTTTATGTGTCAATTTAAAAAGATCATGTGTACTTGTAAAAATAATCTCATTATTTATTGTAAGACGACAGTAAGTCACTTATAGTAAGTTGGTATAGCTTTTGTTTTCGTCACTGAGATACAGGTTGTCTTCCTAAGGAATACACTTGTACAATGAGTGAATTGTTTTGCAGTCTAAAGAAGGTACATTTATTGTCAGAGACTCAAGACATTTGGGATCCTACACAATTTCCGTGTTTATAAAAGCCAGGAGGTAAGCAATTTGATTTTGATTACTTGACGTCTGTCTTTTTAAATTTTTTTAAAGATTTATTTATTTATTTGAAAATCAGAATTACAGAGGGAGAGGCGTGGGGCGGGGGAGAGGTCTTCCAACTGCTATCTCTCCCTCTCTCTCTGTAACTTTGCTTTCCAAATAATAAAATAATTTTTAAAAGATATATGTTTTTTGAAAGAGTTACGGGTGGGGGGGATTGCTTTTCCATCCACTGGTTCACTCCTCAGATGGTTATAACGGCCAGGACTGGGCCAGGCGGAAGCCAGGAGCCTGCAATTCCATCTGGGCCTCTCATGTTGGGGGCACAGACCCAAACACTTGGGTCGTCTGCTGCTGCTTTTCAGGCTGTTAGCAGGGAGCTGGATCGGACGTGGAGCAGCTGGGACTGAAGCAGCACCCATCTGGGATGCTGGGTGTTGCGGGTGGTGGCTTTGCTCTCTACCTCTATGTCCCTCTGTGGCTCTGCCTTTCAAAATAAATAAATCTTTTTAAAAAATCAAAATAATCCCTGGGCGGTCTTTTTGTTTTGTTTTAAAAATAGAGACAGCATCACACGGAGAGTGTAAGTGAGGCCTGGTACAGGTACAGGGAGATGACTGTTGGCCTGCAAGTCAGAACACTGGCCCGTCCACGTGGTATCCCTGGCAGGCTGTGTGAGACACTGGATGATTACTTAGCCTCCTCATCTCCTTCTCCACCTTCAGTGGAGGGGGTCAGACTGGTTGTAGGAGGCCGTGTTGGTGGTCTCCTCCGATTCCTTAGGACTCCTGTGGCGTTGGCCTGCAGAGAGACCGCCTGCGCTCAGACAGCTTCCTGGGGTTTCTGACGTGGACCTTTTCCCGCTGGGGGAACTTGCAGGGCCCCGAGCTGAGCCGCAAGTCTCTGGGAGGTAACATCCCAGGAGCAGCCCTCCATCAGTGACGAGTGGTTCTTTAAGCTTCCCTGGGTCAGTTCTGAGTTTCTGAGGTGCGTCTCCCAGCCTCTCACCCCAGCCGTCCGTGGAATAAGCTGCGCACTAGCGCACCCTGTGTTGGTTTTCCAACCATTCCCATTTCCCAGCTCCCACAGTGCCTCGGCTTCTTTGTTTAATCAGTACTTGATATTCAAAAAAATGTTTCGAAACGTTCATCGTGAGCCATACTTTTTGGGACACTGTACTTGTCACCTAGATAACTTTGGCTGAAGTTAGATTGACTCAGGCGGCGCACACAAAGTCAGTGGAGGGGTTTCCCTGGGGCAGCGAGGCGTCTGTCGATGGACATCAATCCCCCTTCGTGTGTGGTGTTGTGGGATGAGAGTTTCCGCAGCAAGGACCTGTTGCTTGATGAATGGTCTTGGTTTCCGAGGGGTATCTCCGGCTTGTTTACTAATTCACGTTTTATCGATTGTAGAAGCACGGAGGCTATGATAAAACATTATCAGATCAAAAGGAATGACTCGGGACAGTGGTACGTGGCTGAAAGACACCTCTTCCCATCCATTCCCGAGTTGATCCGGTACCACCAGCACAACGCGGCGGGTAAGCGAGGAACTTCCGGTGCGGCGTGCAGGGGAGCCACGCCCTGCATGGGCAAGGCATCTTGGGTAATAGACGCCCAACGCGAGCTAACGGCCCTGCAGAAACTGCAATCTGTGTTCTGAGCAATTGCCCTTCTTGATGGTCCTTTGTTTTTGCAGGCAGTGGGAAGAGATGGGTCGAGTCTTGATTTTTCTGCCAGGTTAGAAAAAGGATAGCCGACAGAAGTTCAAAGGCCATTTGGTCATTACACATTTGCTCTTGACTTGGGGGTAAATGTAATGGGATTTCACATACCTGAAATACTGATGCTTCCCGCGTTTGTCCACTCAGTCCATTCTCTGTTTCAGGCAATCACAATAGAAAATTGCCTTAAAGTCTTTCTCTGTCCTTTCTTGTTTGGAAAACACAGAAACCAGCCTCTCACGGATACATTTTGGCTTAAATACTCCTGAGGCATTCTCTTCTCCAGCTGTTGTCTGCAATCATTGCTCTTTCGCTCTACAGAAAGTTTCAGGATCCCAGAAGTTCCACAGTGATCACAACCACACCGCTGGTCTTCAGCCCTCACCCAACCTTGGTTGAACCACTCTGAGCACCTGCGGGGAGGGGGACTTTTCTTACTTCAGCATTACAGAATTGGGAACCCAATGCAATTTTTCCTCTTGTTTTATTTTATATATATATATATAAAAAATATATAAAAATATATAAATATATTATATATAAATTTATATATATATATATAAATTTTTTTTCACGCAAAACTGTGTTGGCAGAAAAAGCCCTTGTGGAAAGAGGCCACTGGTTGTCCAGTTCTAAATATCAGGAAGAATTCCAAGGAAATTTCTAGCCAGTTATGGGATGAGTCCTCATGGATATCTCAGATGGTCACAGGGAGTTTGGTGGGGGGGGGGCACAATGGCTGGGTGGGATGGGGGGGGCACACAGAAAGCTCCAAGCAGGTGGTCAGTTCTGTTTTCTCCTCCACTCCTCTTGTTCCTTCCATCAAAGATAAAATTCAAGGGGCTGGCACTGTGGAATAGTAGGATAATCCTCCACCTGCAGTGCTGGCATCCCATGTGGTCACTGGTTCAAGTCCTGGCTGCTCCACTTCTGATCTTGCTCTCTGCTGTGGCCTGGAAAAGCAGTGGAAGATGGCCCAAGTCCTTGGGCCCCTGCTCCCACGTGGGAGACCCAGAAGAAGCTCCTGGCTCCTGGCTTCAGATCAGCTTAACTCTGGCCATTTGGAGAGTTAACCAGCGGATGGAGGTCTTTCTCTTTGTCTCTCCCTCTCACTGTATTTAACTGTACCTTCAAATAAATAAATAAAACCTTTTTTTTTTAAAAGAAAAATTCAAGAAAGAGCGGTTACATAGTGAGGATAAGAAATAAAGAAAGGGATCAGAATGTGCTGACAATGAAAGACATGAGTGAGAAGTTATTAAGTAAAGGGAGAAAGTACAGAGAAGTCAGATCACAGTCCCATTTTTATAAAAAAAATACTTATGCGTGCACAGGAAAACTATGTAACAATTACTTTTTAAAAAGACTTATTTATTTGAAAAGCAGATAAAGTTACACATAGGTAAAGGGAGAGAGAAAGAGAGAGAGTGAGAGAGAGGGAGGGGGGGGGTCTTCCATCCACTGGTTCACTCTTCAAATGGCTGCAACAGCCAGGGCTGGGCTGATGAGGGACCAGGAGCTTCTTCCAGGTCTTCCACAAAGGTGCAGGGGCCCAAGCACTTGGGCCATCTTCTGCTGCTTTCGCAGATGCATTAGGAGCTGGGTCAGAAGTGGAGCAGCCAGGACTTGAACTGGCACCCATGTGGGATGCTGGCACTGCAGACAGTGGCTTAACCTGCTGTGCCACAGAGCTGGCCTTGACGTTTAGTAACTTTTAAGTGAATATGGTTATAGTAGACTGTAAACTGCTAGTGTTTACCTTTGTGGATCAAGGCTGGGGATAAGGGACACTTTAGGGTTTGAATTTTTTAATTATAATGCCCATAAATTATCCTTATAATGGGTTAAATACCATAAAGATGATTTTGAAATGAGAAAACTGGGTCAATGAAGCACATATTGAAAACCAGGGATTGGAAAAGTGGAACCACATGGCTGTTTTGTTAAAGAGAAAAGAGAGTAGGAAAGAAATCCGAAAGAAGGAAGGTAGACGAGAAGGCAGGGACCCAGAAAGAACGGACATCTGTTAAAGACATGTTCTAGGTCGGGCCCCATTCTGAGGGCTTTCACGTGTATTTATTTAATCTCCAGTATGATCCAATGAGGTAGGAGCTGTCCGTGTCTCCATGATACAGACGAGGAAACACCTGGAGGTAACGTTCTCAAGACCACACAGCTAATAGGTTTCTATGGCGAGACTTTAACCCACAGAAATCTCAGGCCTCGAACCCACTGGCTCCAGAGGCTCTGCTCAGCTGTCCCATATCCGTCAGGCAGAGGCTACCCACATCATGGGAGGACATTTGGAGGGTCCAGTGTTGAGACCGAATTGGAATCCTGGCCATCCTGCCTCCTTTCTAACCCCTGGTCAGTTTAGCACATGGTAATTCATTGTCTTCCCAGAAAAAGGAGCAATGCAAAGAGAGTGACAGGTTTCATTCTGTCAGAGAGCAATAGACCACCAAGCCATCAGCCGTACGTCCCTCAAGTCCCAGAAGAACCATTCCGCAAGTAATAACTTCAGAGCTGGCAGAGGAGAGACCTTTAGGCACAGAGGTTAAGACCAGGCTTGGAACGCATGCATCCCACGTTGAGGAGCCAGGGTTTCCGTCTCGGCCGTGCTTCTGTTCCAGTCTGCTGCTGAGCACTCTGGGAGGCAGCAGGTGACAGCTCAAGTACTTGGGTCCCTGCCAGCCACCTGAGAGACCTGGACTGGGCTCCGGGCTCCTGGTTTCAGCCGGCAATTGGGAGTGAAACAGCGGGTGAATGATCTCAATATGTCTGTTTCTGTCTCCCTCTCCATCTCTCTGCCTTTGAAATAAAAGTAAGTATTGAAGTTAAAAAGATGCTTGTGTTCTACTTAATACCTAACTTCAGATTAGTTATTATAGATCCTTCCTTCTCTTTTTCTTTCTCTTTCTTTTTTCTTTCTTTCTTTCTTTTTTTTTTTTTTAAGATTGTATTTATTTATTTGAGAGACAGAGTCGCAGAGAGAGGGAGAGACAGAGAGAAAGGGCTTTCATCCACTGGTTCACAATGGCTGCGACGGCTGGAGCTGGTTTTATCTGAAGCCAGGAGCTTCTTCTGGGTCTCCCACTTGGGAGCTGGGGCCCAAGCACTTGGGTCATCTTCCACTGCTTTCCCAGGTACGTTAGCAGAGAGCTGGTTCATGTCCCAGCTGCTCCTCTTCAGATCCAGCAGAGGAGCAGCCGGGACATGAACCAGCACCCCTGTGGGTTGCCGGCACTGTGGGTGGAGGCTTAGCCCGCTACACCACTGTGTCAGCTCCTCTTTGGGATCTTTCAATAGGTCTGGGTCATCTGCAGGATGTAATGCTCGGCTGGCGCCGGGCTCACTAGGCTAATCCTCCTCCTGCGGTGCCGGCATCCCGGGGTTCTAGTCCCGGTTGGGGCACCGGATTCCGTCCCAGTTGCCCTTCTTCCAGTCCAGCTCTCTGCTGTGGCCCGGGAGTGCAGTGGAGGATGGCCCAAGTGCTTGGGCCCTGCACCCGCATGGGAGACCTGGCTCTTGGCTGTAGCAGCCATTTTGGGGGTGAACCAATGGAAGGAAGACCTTTCTCTCTCTCTCTCTCTCTCACTGTCCACTCTGCCTGTCAAAAAAAAAAAAAAAAAAAAAAAAAAAAAAGTAATGCTCCCTAGCCTGGCTTACAGGGCCTGTCGTAACCAGAATGCTGCCCGTCTTTCAGTGATGATTTCTTGTCTCTGCTACCTCCTGAGTTCTGCTCAAGAACCCACCATTGTGCTGTCCACGCCGCAGTATCCGCTCATGCTCCCGCCTCTGCCTGGAATGTCCTCCACTCGTTCCCCTCCTCGGTTGTCCCCACCTGTCAGACTCATAGCAGCTGCCAGAAAACTGGATTCAGCCGTGTGTTAGGTACTCTTTCTGTCCCAGAGCATCACACCTATTTCTTTCCATTGAAGTGGCCTCTCTACCTGTCTTCATTGAGACAGAGCCCTCTGTCTCTCAGCCTTGTCTGACCAGTCCTGGATCTGCTGAGCTCTTTGAGATTTACCCGGAGTAGTGTCTTAGACACAGTAGGCATATAATACGTGCTTCTTTTCTTATACCGGCCAACCTTGTTTCTGTCTTCTAACCTTTGTGCACGCTGTTCCATCTGCCTGGAGGGAGCTTCCTTGTGGTCTTTGTGAGATGGCCCCTTGCCAACAACAGCAGCCTAGCTGTCTTCTTGTCCTAAGGCCTATCAGTTTAAAGTGAGAATTTGCGAGGTACACCCAAATGTTATGGTCAAGAATGTAAAGTATACTTTATAATAGGAAAATCTTGGAAATAATCTTAAGTTCAATTATTGAAGTCCTTAACATATATCAGTGACATGCTTCACATAAAAAGCTTATAAGAACACATTTACATTTTTGTAAAGTGTATTGGGTGCACATATGCTTTTGATTATGCATGTAGAGATTTTTGCAAAGATGTTCACCAAACTGATCACAATGTGTAATGGTTTATGGAAAATGTGGTTTATAAAAATCCTATGTATCAATTTTATTTTTTTGTGCACCAAAGTTAATTTTTCTTTTAATCCCACTTCCCCCACATTATTCTTTAAAATTAATTAATTTATTTGAAAGTCAGAGATACACACAGAGAGAAGGAGAGGCAGAGAGAGAGAGAGAGAGAGAGAGAGGTCTTCTATCTGCTGATTCACTCCTCAATTGGCTGCAGTGGCTGGAGCTGTGCCGATTGGAAGCCAGGAGCTTCCTCTGGGTCTCCCAAATGGGTGCAGGGGCCCAAAGACTTGGGCCATCTTCTACTGATTTCCCAGGCCATAGTAGAGAGCTGGATCAGAAATGGAACAGCCGGGACTTGAACCGGTACCCATATGGGATGCTGGCACTGCAGGCGGCAGCTTTACCTGTTACGCCACAGCACCAGCCCCTTTATTTTATTTTACTTTTTTAAGATTCATTTTATTTATTTGAAAGACAGAGTTACAGAGAGAGGTAGAAACAGAGAGAGGTCGGTCTTCCATCCATTGGTTCACTCCCCAGAGCCGATCCAAAGCCAGGAGCCAGGAGCCTCCTCCGGGTCTCCCACATGGGTGCAGGGGCCCAAGCACTTGGACTATACTTCCTCTGCTTTCCCAGGCCACAGCAGAGAGCTAGATCAGAAGAGGAGCAGCCGGGACCAGAACCAGTGCCCATATGGGATGCTGGTGCTTCAGGCCACGGCGTTTACCTGCTGTGCCACAGTGTTGGCCCCAACACATCATTTAAAGTATCTCTGTATATTAAGATTTTATGAAAGATCCTTCTGGCCATCTTTCTACTCTCTTAGAGTCTTTAAATTGAGTCCAATGAACCTATATTTTTTCTAAAACAATGGTTTTCAAATGGGAAAAATGAGCAAATAGGCTAACTTGTAAAATAAATTATTTTGTCTAATTATTTGAAGAATGGTACTAGCTTCTAGTATATGTGTTTATTCCTCCTGTATTAATAGCTAGCTTTGAAATACTGATTTCTCTTTCTTCCCAGGTCTCATGACCCGTCTCCGCTCCCCAGTTGGTCTGATGGACAACTGTTTACCGGCCACAGCTGGCTTTAGCTATGGTAAGGTGTGCACACCCAACTGAGGAAACCCGCAGATCCAGAGAAGCATTTTCCTAAGTTCCCTAAAGATTGTTTAACTTTTCAGCCCTTTGGAAATGTCTATCTCTAGATACATTTCTTTTCAAAGTTTAAATCCCCATCGTTGATGCCTAAACAGATGCATTTCATAAGGGCAGTTTCAGTCTTAGAAGAAACATTTCAGTTTTATTTCAAATTTCCCTATTTATTATCAGCCTTATTCTGAACCCTTTTCATAAATTGCAATTCTTTTTATTTGGATGTTTGTGGTGTTGCTTTCTGGCCACAAGGGTGGCTGGGCGATGATGGCTTGCCAAGAGAGTCTACTGAAAAGAACTGCTAAAAGGAACCTTTTCACCTTTTTCTTTTTCCAAGTAAACTTGCACAGTGTTTCATCCAAACCACATCCTACACAAATGTGGTTTTGCAAAACTGCGAGTTGAAAGAATCGATTTTCTAACTTGGTGTCATGTTATTTCCTTAAACAGCTCTCATTAGTGGGACTCAGTATATGCTGAAGAAAAAGGGTAATAAATTATCTGTGTGACAAGTGACCAAGATTCAGTCTCATTGGCTTACATGATTTCAGGGTGTAATGGATGTGTAGATCATCCCTTTGTCCCATAGATATCATATGTAATAAAAAGGCCCACCGCTAGCAATTTATTTAAGTTATACATGGTTATCTTTAATTTCTTAAAAGTAGATTTACCAACTTTAACATACACAACAGTACACAGTTCGTAAGTCTACAACTTGATTTGTTTTGCCTGGTTTTGACTGATCTATGAATGGAATCAGACCTGGCACACTCTTCAGAGTCTGGCTTCTTCCTGTCCTCATTATTCTGAGAATTTCATTCACGGTGCAGAGTGTGGCTTGCTCACTTCTGTTGTGGTGTGAAAGTCACATGACTTTCCCATAACTGATTTCCCCATGCTTCTTTAGCTGATCATTGGATTGTTAACGGTTTTGGGCTCTTACAAATAATATCATTATGAACATTCCTATGTGTCCTTTGGTGAATTTAGGTGTCCATTTATTTTCCCGCATATCATAGATTTACACTTACGGGTAGAATTGCTGGCTCATCAGGTTTGCACATGCTCAGATTTAATAGATCAGATCAGTTTTCCAAAAAGCTTGTACCAAATTACATACCCATCAACAATGCATAAGATTCCATTTGCTCCATTTCATACTTTTGCTCTTGCCAGTATTTAGTATTTTGGTTTTTAAAAAAATATTTTCTTGGGGCTGGTGCTGTGGCATAGCAGGTAAATCCACCACCTGCAGTGCCAGCATCCCATATGGGCACCAGTTAGAGTCCTGGCTGCTCCACTTCCGATCCAGTTCTCTGCTATGTATGGCCTTGGAAAGCAGTAGAATATGGTCCAAGTGCTTGGGCCCCTGCGCCCACGTTGGGAGACCTGGAAGAAGCTCCTGGCTCCTGGCTTCAGATTAGCGCAGCTCTGGCTGTTGCAGCCATTTGGGGAGTGAACCAGCCGATAGAAGATCTCTCTCTCTCTCTTTCTGCCTCTGCCTCTTTGTAACTCTGCCTTTCAAATAGATAAATAAATCTTTAAAAAATATTTTCTCATAATGGTTTAGATTTGCACTTCACAGATGACTATTTTAATCCACTTTTCATAGGCTTACTTGCTATTTGGAGAGTTTCTTTTCTGATAGCATATTCTGTTCAACATTTTCATATCAAAAAAGCATACGTGTCTTTTCTAATTGGCTTATTCATATTCTGAATAGAAATGTTTTGCTCATCATATGTCTTAGAAATATCTTTTCCCTATGCATGTCTTACTTTTTCTTTCTTTTAATGGGGTTCTTTTGATAAAAAGATAAAATTGTTAAATACAATTTACCAATATTTTCCTTTATGGTATATTCCGTTGAATAAATTTATACCAATTCCAAAATTATAAATATATTCTCCCATGTTGCTTTTAAATACTTTGCACAGTTGGTACAAGGAGCTATTGGCTTCACAGTTCTTTTAAATACATTATTATTAAAAATTTTATTTAAGGTATACAGATTTCATGCATTTCATATATACAGATTTAGGAATACAGTGACACCATGCTACACTTATGCTCCAACCCTTTTTCCTCCTCCCTCTCCTATTCCCTCTCTTAATTTTTACAAAGACCTATTCTCAGTTTACTTTATTCTAAAAGTCCCAGTGGCTGTTCATATAGGAAGAGGACAGGCTAATCCATTAAGATTTGGTCCTTAGAGTTTTCAAGAAGGTTGTTTTAAGAAGAGTTCTTTTTTTCTGATTTGCTTTTTAAGAGTAATATATGTTAACAAATTTCACTTCAAATATTCCTTTAGATATCTGTTAGAATTCTAACCTCGAACATGTTTATTAGATGAATGAATTAGACTTTTCCCTAAGGAGAGGCTGCACCAAGGCAGAAAAGCCTTAAGGGTTAGAGGGAGAATAGAAGAAGTCAAAACAAGGCAAGGGAATATTGCAGGTTTGCCCACCAGGACAAAAACAGATTGGAGACATACATATTTTAGGTTCCATGTCTTCGTAGTTTTGGTAGATTTAGTTTAGAGAGCCTCATCATAGGTATCTTAGAAGAGAATGTATTCTGTTATTCATAATTTGTCATATGGGCCGGTGCCAGGGCTCACTAGGCTAATCCTCCGCCTTGCAGCGCCGGCACACCGGGTTCTAGTCCCAGTCAGGGCGCTGGATTCTGTTCCGGTTGCCCCTCTTCCAGACCAGCTCTCTGCTGTGGCCCGGGAGTGCAGTGGAGGATGGCCCAAGTGCTTGGGTCCTGCACCCCATGGGAGACCAGGATAAGTACCTGGCTCCTGACATCAGATAAGCGTGGTGCGCCAGCCGCAGCGCGCCGGCCACAGCGGCCATTGGAGGGTGAACCAACGGCAAAGGAAGACCTTTCTCTCTGTCTCTCTCTCTCTCACTGTCCACTCTGCCTGTAAAATAAATAAATAAATAAGTCATATGTTCTTCAAGTAAGTAAAGTTTGTGTTTCAAAACTTGAATTCCGGAATTACAGATTGAAGCTATAATTAGAATGTTAAAATAGTATTAATCTTTTCCAATCATTTCATTTATACATTTTTTAACCCCTATGTGAAATAAGGATATATAATTTCTAATTTTTTCCAGTTTTCATCTTCCTAG
Organism: Oryctolagus cuniculus; assembly: GCF_051225735.1. Classification (NCBI taxonomy): domain Eukaryota; kingdom Metazoa; phylum Chordata; class Mammalia; order Lagomorpha; family Leporidae; genus Oryctolagus; species Oryctolagus cuniculus. The sequence goes on along the minus strand of NC_142868.1, from coordinate 41,444,207 downwards.
TTTTTTTTTTTTTTTTTTTTTTTACCAATTGTAACATGGATGTTTGCTTTTCTAGAAAAGTGGGAGATAGATCCATCTGAATTGGCTTTCGTCAAAAAGATTGGAAGCGGTCAGTTCGGGGTAGTCCATCTAGGTAAATGGCGAGCACACATCCAGGTGGCCATCAAAGCTATCAACGAAGGCTCCATGTCTGAAGAGGATTTCATCGAAGAGGCAAAAGTGATGACGTAAGTGTAAACAACACCCAGGCAAACTTCCTGAGGCATCCTGGTAGTGTGGTGAGAACATGGATTTTGGAGTCAGCCGCACCTGGATTTGTATCCAAGCTAGTTATGTCATCCAGGCAAATCATTTGACTTCTGTGTGACCTGGGTGAGTTGTTTTACATTTCTAAGCCTCAGTTTTCTCTTTACAAAATGGGGATATCAGTACCTACCTCATTGGATCAGTGTGCAAATTAAATGAGATAATCTGTGAAAATGTCAAGCAAGTTTATTCTTTTCAGCTCAATAATAGGTGTCTAGTAAGTGCTCTTTATTTTCATTTTTTTTCCTTTTCCCAGAAGCAAACACATTGTTTTTGTCCAGATGATAATACCAAGTATGTTGCTCATTATTTGAAAGGGCATCCCCCAGTGGCCAAAAGAATGTCATGTTTTTATAAGAACACAGCTTTTGCTTTCAAAGAATTTAGGAATCCAGAGTTTCAAAAGAAGTGGCTCCTTGTAGATCACTGGACACTGCCCTTCTGCGATTTTGCTGGGATAGCATTTTGACTCTCTGGACCCATAGCTGTTATATGACTATAACTTGGCATCGATGGGACCAGCCAATAATTTGGCACAGTTGAAAGCCACATCCTTTAAAGATTTAGTCAGCATTTACTTAGAGGAGAAACACCTGCAGGTGGTGTTCCCTAGTTCTCTATTGTCCAGGGAACTTTAGTTGCAGATCTCCATTAGAGAAGAACAAAACAAAGCAAAAGACAAAACAAATGACAGACGCGATTACCCATTCTCTTTAAAAACAGACCAGTGATATCTCTTGGGACTCTCAACCCATACCCAAATAACCAATTGAACTATCATTTTCAAGAAGGGACCATCGAAGAAGGAGGTACCTTTCTCTGAAGGGAGGAAAGAACTTCCACTTTGCTTATGGCCCTGTCTAAATAATGTTGGAGTTGGTGGACTCAAAAGGCTCCCATAGACTTGACAGCTCATGACAAGAGCCTCTGGTGATCACTGATGTCATAAATAAGAGTGTCATTGTTAAACCAACAACAGGAGTCACTGTGCACTTGCTCCCCATGTAGGACCTCTGTCCTTAATGTGTTTTACTATGTGAATTAACGGTAAAATTAGTCTTCAAACAGTACTTAATGCTTTGTGTATCTGTGTGGGTGCAAACTGTTGAAATCTTTACTTAGTGTAGAGTCGGTCTTCTGTATATAAAGATAATTAAAAATGAATCTTAATGAAGAATGGGATGGGAGAGGGAGTAGGAGGAGGGATGGGCGTCAGGGTGGGAGGGCAGGAATGGGGAAAGAACCGCTATATTCCAAAAGCTGTGCCTATGAAATTTATTAAATAAAAGCTTTCTTAAAAAAATCCTTTCCACCCACTTACAATAGAACATACTCTGCGGGGTATTAGGCCAAACACAATTTTCCAGGGACATCTTCCCGATGATGTGTTTATGTCCCTGGATAAACCAAGCACCCATCTGTCTGGACTTTGCTCCCATCTGCATATCATCATGGTTTTCCTATATCTAAAGGACAAACATAGTAGTCCTATGTATTGGATTAAATATAGCATAGTAAGAAAATAATGAATGGGAGACGTGTGATTCAGGGAGAGTTAAAGCCGTGTTAGAATCCCTGTAGGCCAGCGCTGTGGCTCACTAGGCTAATCCTCTGCCTGCGGTGCCGGCACATGGGTTCTAGTCCTGGTCGGGGCGCTGGATTCTGTCCTGGTTGCCCCTCTTCCAGGCCAGCTCTCTGCTGTGGCCCGGGAGTGCAGTGGAGGATGGCCCAAGTGCTTGGGCCCTGCACCCCATGGGAGACCAGGATAGGCACCTGGCTCCTGGCTTCGGATCAGCGCAGTGCGGCCAATTGGGGAGTGAACCAACGGAAGGAAGTCCTCTCTCTCTCTCTGCCTTTCTTCTCTCTGTGTAACTCTGACTTTCAAATAAATAAATAAAATCTTAAAAAAAAGGAAATCAGAACTGTGACCTGTCGGGCACAAATCTCTAATTTTATGATATAATATATGATATAATTTTATGATATAAAATTACCAAACTCTTCTTGGGCAGCTAATATATGCCAGATCTGACAGCTGTCGCCACACCTGTCAGCTGGAATGGTTGCCCTCCTTTGTGGTTTTCCAGTGCAGAAGAAAGTCTTCAGCAATCGACTGTGCTCTTCCTCCCTGTATTGCAGGATGCAGGCCCCCCCCCGCCCCCGGGGCCTGTTCTCATGGGTTTCAGAGCACCTGCGAGATTATTTAGAAGAATGACAGAAAATCCGTGTGTTTCTCTTAGGTGACTTCAGCCCAGAAAATCTGATTAAACTTTGAAGTTTTCTCTCTGCATTCTCACCTTGGCTTATACTTTTCATAATATGTGCACATGCATGATTTCAGTTAATATTCACTGGAAGAAGGCCAGGTTGTATTATCTCCATTTCACACATGGAAGAAATTGACACTTAGAATGTTCAGATAAGTAGCTTCTGGTCATGCAACCAGTAGGAGCTAAAACAACTACTTGAGCTCAGCTCTTATGATTAGGAGTAGTGTACTTTGTATCAATTATTGTAATATTGCATTGCCTTTACCAAGCCCTTTTAGTTACTGAATGAGGGGTTTGTGTCTTTGGATATAGGGTGTCTTTGGACTGACCTTTATGGTGATATGTGAACTACTAATATTTAAAATAAAAGAAACATGTACAGTACATTTAATTCTCTAAGAGCTTTTTCATGTATATCTCATTTTATCTACATCATCATGTCTACAATTAAATATTTTAGTTTTTGTGATAGACGTCTTTAATATTTTTATATCATATTATGCCGAATGGAATAAAGTAAAAACTGAAAATACCCTTGTCCTTCTCTCTCCTCTTCCCTATGTGTTTACCTCCAGGGGGTAATGAATTAGTTAATAAGGGCTTTAGCTGGACTCTTAGCCCTTATTACTAAAATAAAATAATTTCTATAATTTAAAGTCAAGTTACTTTTAACAATATTTTAATAATAAATGAAATCTTACTCAAAATACCTTTAAAAATAGAACTTTTGGAAAATAGAGAAAAGGAGAAATTTTACCCATTTTCTTTCATGACACTGCCATTTCCCTTTTAGCATTTTTTCAATCAGATCTTTTATATAATACTATTAAATCCTCACTACAAGGCTGACTTTAAAAATCAAAATTCAAGAAGGTAAATGAATACAGAGTTTGGAAAAGTATAGCGGTCAAAAAAGAAGGACTTAGGAGTGAGAGGAAAGGAAAAATTCTAGGAACTCCGTCTACTCTCAGGCGTGGTGAGTGGCGGGTGGTGGTGGTGGTGGTGGGTGGCAGGTGGTGAGTAGCACCTCTGCTGGATGGAGGATTTCACAGGGAATGGTCAGAACATCCAACAGGCAACAGATGGACAAAGACAGAGCCTGCCTCTGAATGCCTGTCTATATTAAATCATAAATGCAAATTGCATTGTAAGCTCTTGCAATATATCCATGAATAATTTCTTGGATTAGAAATAATTTATTTCCCACAGAATGGGAGAGAAAACATTTGCACAGTATGTATCTGATAAAGGATTAATATTCAGAATATATAAGGAGCTTAAGAAACTCAACAACAACAAAACAATCTATTTAAGAAATGGGCAACACCCTGCCCAGTCTTTCCTGCCTGTCAGGTAGCCCAGTCGCAGCCTGGCGACCCTTGGCACCTGCAAACATGGCACGGAGCGTGCGGGCCCGGCCTGCAGCCTGCTGCGGGTCTCAGTGCCAGCTGCTCCCTGCCTGCCTCTGCCCTGGCGACTGGGAGCGGGCACCGTCATGCGCTGCACATGGGAGCTGCTCTGCTCTCCATGCATAAATTCACAGAGAAGCGTGAACAGGTAGCAGCAGAACATGGCATTGGAGCAGTGGGAACCAGCAATTTTGCGCAGGAAGCTCTGAGAGATGTTGTCTACTGTAGTCTGCCTGAAGTTGGGACAAAATTGATAAAACAAGATGAGTTTGGTGCCTTTAGAAAGTGTGGAAGTTGGGCCGGCGCCGCGGCTCACTAGGCTAATCCTCCGCCTTGCGGCGTCAGCACACCGGGTTCTAGTCCCGGTCGGGGCGCCGGATTCTGGCCCGGTTGCCCCTCTTCCAGGCCAGCTCTCTGCTGTGGCCCGGGAGTGCAGTGGAGGATGGCCCAGGTGCTTGGGCCCTGCACCCCATGGGGAGACCAGGAGAAGCAGCTGGCTCCTGCCTTCGGATCAGCGCGGTGCGCCGGCCACGGCGGCCATTGGAGGGTGAACCAACGGCAAAGGAAGACCTTTCTCTCTCTCTCTCTCTCACTCTCACTGTCCACTCTGCCTGTCCAAAAATAAATAAATAAAGATAAATAAATAAATAAAGAGTGTGGAAGCTGCTTGTGAACTCTATTCTCCTCTAGCAGGAGGAGTAACTGAACTCATGAAGCCTTGCAGAGGACCCAGGACTCGTCAACAAATCCTGTTATGAGGATGGTTGACTGAGCAAGATGACTTCAGGACTAGGTGAACTAATAGGAGAAGAAGCCTGTGAAAAACGTGTGAATGTTGAGGAGTGAAAGTGGAACCCGAACATGACCTAGAGTGGAATAACTTAATCCAGCGCAGTTATCTTAAATTAGTGGCGGACAGGAAAGCGTACCCTAGTATATTGTTGGTGGGAATGCAAATTAGTAGAAGCATTATGGAAAACAGTATGACGATTCCTCAGAAAGCTGAAAGTGGATCCACCATATGACCCAGCCATCCCTCTCCTTGGAAGTGAAGTCAGCACATCCAGGAGATACCTGCACTCCTGTATGTATAGCAGCCCGATTCATAATAGCAAAGATATGGATGCTACCTAGATGCCCATCAACCAAGGCTGGATAAAGAAAATGTGATGTACATATATACAATGGAACATTTGCCACAAAAAGGGAAATCATGACATTTCAAAAAACAAAAAAGGATGAAATTGGAGGTCATTATGCTAAGAGAAGTAAACCAGACCCAGAAAGAAAATGTTTCCTCTTATTTGTGCAAGTTGATATATAGAGTATAAAAATTGTGTGGATGCGATGTTATTTGATATGTAGTTATAAATATTGCTTCACTGAATTATACCCTATGCACTACAGTAAATCCTTCTTTCCCTGTTATGATCATTATCACGAATCCCATATTTTGTGATATTAATATCCCTGTTTTCAAGAAAAAATAGAATAAGTATGTATAAAATATCTACATAGGAACTTAATGGCAAAATGTTAAAAATCATTAAATCTTAAAAAATTATAAAAAAGAGATAATGTATTTCATGGTGGTTTCATAGCATTGCTAACAGCTTTGTTAAACAAAATCCAGTACCAATGACATCTCTCAGTTTTATTCAACAACTGTTGATGGCTGACTGTGTGCCAGGCAGTGTTCTAAGTACAGGAAAGATGGTGACACACAGGACAGGTAAGGAGCTTACTTGTGCATATGTTCTAGTGAGCAGTGCAAGAAGGAGAGGTAAGGCTGCGACTACGAAATGATGCCGTGAGAGCCAGGGGTGGGCTGAGCGCTCAGATTGGGCAGTCGGGGACGACGGGAAGGGTCTGCTCTGGTTTGTGTTTTGTACCTCACTCCGGCTTCCCTGTGGAGTTTGTGGGAGAGTAGGTTGTAAGTTACTGCAGGGGTCCAGGAGGAAGCTGATGGCAGGTGGCATGAGGGCGGGGATGGAAACAGTCGTCCCAGGACGCGTTTTTGGGATGAAGTTATGGAGACTTGCTGATAGATTGCATGTGGCAGATGATGGGAGGAAACTGGGGGAGCAGAGATGATGCCAGGGTTTCGTGGGCACCATCAGAGGTTGCCCCTGCGTGTACTGAAATGAGGGAAGAATGAAGTTGTGCGACCGAGTCGGGAGGGATCAAGACTTCTGCTGTGGATGTGTTGAATTTGAGAGGCTTGTTAGCTACCCAGGGGTGACCGACTGCTCAGCTAAGCATATGTCTGGAAGTGAGAAGAAAGGTCAAGGGTCAGGGAGGGAGCACTGGACACGATATTTAAGACCTTGGAACTCAATACGATTACCTAGGGAAAGACAATAATTGGAAAAAGGGAAGAGGAGAACACTGTCAAGGGTCTGAAACTTTGCAAATAACAAACTTAAAACGTACACGTGACATGTTTGCCCCGTGAGGAACCATAAATACTTCCCTAAACTGAGAGCTAATGTGTATTAAGAGGTTCCAAACTTATTGCAAACAGGAACGTAATTTGATTTCAAGTTTGTAAATGCCCATGGGAAATACCACACACTCAGGATTTATTTGTCTTTTCCCCTCATTTCTGATGGCAGTTTGCCTTCTTTCTGACGGATTTTTGCAAGTGATCTTGCTAAGCAAATGTAGCATATTGTTCAGTTTCAAGTGCTTCCATGTGGGGATCAGCTTGGTGGATTTCTCATGGCAAATGAATATTCCATTTTAGACTTGCTTTCCTGCCGTTATCCTGCACATAGTAAACTTTCTTTCTTAACTGAAAGTACACTTTATGAATTCAGATGCAAATCAGAAGAAAAATGTATTTATACCCCATTTACTGGAGTGTTCTCACAAACTAATTTTATGATAATGTGTCAGTAATCACTCATATATGTTTTACGGTGGATAGTCTTCTGAATCTTTGATTTCAGGTTTGTAAATAAAAAGAAGTAACTTTTTTGAGGTACTTTTAGTTAACCCAGAGTCAACTTCTTATATATCTTCTAAAGTTACAAGCATTAATTAGAATTGTTTTCCATGATTATTAGTTGACATAAAAGAGCTTTAGAGGTTGAAGGCTATAGTCCCAGAAGAAACAATAAACTTTTGAATTCTAGGTGCCTAAAAAGCTCTGGATATGTTTCAGCAGGCACAGTTCTAGGACTGTGTGTGTGTGTGTGTGTGTGAGAGAGTGAGAGTGACAGAGAGAGAGAGAGAGATGCTAAATGCACAAGGTATCATACTGGCAAGTAGTTTTGAGTCTCTAACTTTATTTTTTATTTTATTTAATATGCTCTTTATTTTGAAATTACATCAAAATAGGCAGTTTAATTTCCAAACAAAAGAAATCTTCAAGCAAATGTTTTTTATCTTTTTCCTTAACACAATCAGGCATTGGTTGATAAAACTCTCTGGCTGTTTTGATTAAACTTTAACAAATCACTGCATTTTGAAATTTGGCACCAAAAGAATGTCCATTACAGGTTGTCATACACAATTATAAGAGCAGAAATATTATATTGTGACTCTTGCTGATATTGCTAGTCATTAGAATATGGATTTATTTGAAAATGACAATCAAATACCCACATAATTTTTACTGTGCAGAGCCCCCCCCCCCCGGAGCAATACGTAAGCATCACTCGTAGTGCTCATCAGTCATAGTCCAACTTTATTTACAATTTTCCTTTTAAGTTGGCCTTAGTCATTAGTGTTTAATTTTCAGTTTTATATGCGTCAGTCACCCTTTCCTGCTGATTGTCGGTCCAGAGTTTTTGTCTGAGCAGTGCACTTAGGAGGGCTGAGATTCAAGGAGGAGAAAGACCGTGCAACCTGGGCAAGGAGGAGCAATGAACAATAAGGAAGCAAAAGGCCTACGAAACGGAAAGGAGAAAAGCAAGAACTGACAAAGAGAACATTGTCCCCGCGATCACATGCTGTGTCTTTAAGAACTCTGGAAGCACGAGTTAAACTCTTGACCCCACTTTCTCAGTGCACGAAGTGGAAAGAGAGCTGCTCTACTTTCTCTGTGGTCGGGCTGATTTTGATCTTACCTTGATAACGAAACTGATAAATAAATGGCAAATATTACCAGTTGTGTTGAAACACTCTACAATGCATAAACAGTTCTGTTCACTTGCAGATGTTTTTCTCCAACAGGAAATTATCACACTCAAGGCTCGTTCAGCTTTATGGGGTGTGTACACAGCAGAAGCCCCTCTACATTGTGACAGAGTTCATGGAAAATGGCTGCCTGCTTAACTACCTGAGGGAGAGAAAAGGAAAACTTCGGAAGGAAATGCTACTGAGCGTGTGCCAGGATGTATGTGAGGGGATGGAATATCTGGAGAAAAACTGCTATATTCACAGGGATTTAGTAAGTATAAGCAAATTCTCTTATTATTTTATATATTGTACCTATATTCAGAAGGGCATGAAATTACTTTCAGTACTTTGAATAACGCATTTTGGCTTATTTTTGAACATACTCATGTAATTTATCGTGAAATGTAGCTATTTTAATTGCCCATTGATGATATTGTCAAGTAAGGATTTATTTTAAATATGCCTTGAATAATTAACTAAAACAGATTTTCTTTTCTTTCCTCTCTCCGTTCCTCACTCCCCTCTTCTTTCCTTCCTATCACCTGTCTTCATCCAGGAGTCATACATGTTGTGTGCCTGGCATATGCCAAGCACTCTTCTACACACTTGAAGTACAACAGTGAAGAGCAAGTTCCAGTGGCTCTTACCTAGGGACAAATCTGCCCCCTTGTGGAGTGGCTTGGTCCCGACAGTATTGCAGAAGCATTACTTGGCATTATTTAGAAGACTAGAAATGCTAAATCATTCAGTTCTGTAATGCTTGAAATATTCCAATTTTATTTTTTAAAAAGATTTATTTATTTTACTTGAAAGTCAGAGTTACGCAGAAAGAGGAGAGGCAGAGAGAGAGAGTGAGTCTTTCATCCTATGGTTCACTCCCCAATTGGCCACAACAGCCAGAGCCAGGAACTTCCTCTGGGTCTCCCACGCAAGTGCAGGGGTGTCGGTCCCCGTCTTCGTGGAGGAACGACACAGGACCCTGCGCTGTTCTTTTGTCTGCTCGGCCCTCCCCGGGTTTGCTGCTGTTTCTTCCCGGGTTGGCTACTGTCCCTTCCACCTCCGTGGAAGGGCGGTTCCCCCTGGCCACTTTCCCCACTTCCGCGGGGGAGCAGCACACCGCCGGCCGGCTGTCTCGGGGGCTGCACAGGTGTTCCTTCAGATAGATGTTCCCCTTAGATGTTCCTGGTGCATGTTGTCTCTCTCCTCCTTTATAGTCCTCTTCCACCAATCCCAACTCTGCTACCCACACGCTGAGTACGCTGCTCTCCTCCAATCAGGAGTAGGTCCTACAGTTTATTGGTTGAACTGGAGGCAGCTGTGTAGAAGCTGTTTCTCCCTTCTCAGTGCCATATTGTGGGAGAGCAGATGCATAGAATAAGTCCTAATTCCAGTAACTTAGTCTAGTCTGAGTTGCTCCCCACAGATCCCCCTTTCTTTTTATTTTTTGGCATTGATACGCGCCTGTCTTTGGTGCCCCGCGGCACACACTCTGCTCTGCTTGCTAGAGTTGCCCACAGGTGCTTACAAGCCCTACCAATCAGGCAAACCGATTCTGGGTCCTCTCTTCGCCATGTTGTGAGGAGGTTTTTAGGCGCTGATGCGTGCCTGTGTTCGGTGCCCTGCAGCGCATGCTCTGCTCTGCTAGAACTACCTGCAGGTACTTACAAGCCCTAACAATCAGGCAAACCGAACCCAAGCCTTCTCATTGCGGTGTTGTGGGGAGACTTATTGATGTTAATTCGTGCCTGTCTTCGGTGACCTGCGGCGCATAAGCTGCTAGCCGCCCGCAGGTGCTCACCACCTCCCTAATCAGGCAGACCGAATCCAAGCTCTCTCATTGCCATGTTGAGGGGAGGCCTTATTTTTCTCTATTTCTCTATCTCCGGGCATTCCTATCTCTCCCATTTTACTTCTATCTGCCAGCATTCCTATTTCTCTCATTTTACTTCTAAACTTCTGTTTCTCTTATCCCTGCGGCATCCCGGCGCCCGCCCCGAGGCTCCTTCTCGGCAGCTTCCCGGCTCTGAGCCGCTTCAGCCAGTGCTTCTCTCATCTGCGCGGCTTCCCGGCTTGGTGCGCGCACTCCGCGGTCTCCGCGCCCCTTCGCGCCCGCACCACGGCCTTGAGCTAGCCCCATGTTCCCTATCTATTCACGCCCCGCGCGCTCTCTCTGCACGCGGCGGCTTCCGCGAGTCACACAGCGTAGCTCACGTTTCCGCCACCGGTATTCAATCTAAGTTCCCCGGGCTAACCTGGCGAATTCAACCTAGCTTACGCGTCTCCGCCTTATGGTTTGGCTTCCCGCCTTTTGCTCCCCGGGCTAATCTAACGGATTCCAACCTGGCCCACGTTTCCGCCTCTGGTTTAACTTTTCGCCTTTTGCTCCCCGGGCTGACTTAAAGAATTCCAAGCTGGCTTACGTTTCCGCCTCGGCCTGCCCCCGCAGCTTCAATTTCCCTAACATTTTTCTCTACCCGGTATGTTTCCCTAAGTTTTCTTCCAACAATATTCCTCCCTCATTTCTCCTGGCTTCTCCTCACAGTCCGTATCCGAGTCTGTTTGTTCTAGCTTTCACTTTCACTTTCGACCTTAGAGATTTCTCCCAGCTTCCCCCCGTAGTTCGTATCTGAGTCTATGCCCAGGCTTTTGATAGCTTCTTCCGGCACCTTTTTCGTCCGGCTTTTCCCTAGGCTCTTTGCTAGTCTCTCTCTCCGGTATTTTCCCACTTCTTCCCGTTTCTTCCCTCCTAGGTTTCCTATCCGAGTCACGGCACCATTATGTCGCTCCCCGTCTTCGTGGAGGAACGACACAGGACCCTGCGCTGTTCTTTTGTCTGCTCGGCCCTTCCCGGGTTTGCTGCTGTTTCTTCCCGGGTTGGCTACTGTCCCTTCCACCTCCGTGGAAGGGCGGTTCCCCCTAGCCGCTTTCCCCACTTCCGCAGGGGAGCAGCACACCGCCGGCCGGCTGTCTCGGGGGCTGCACAGGTGTTCCTTCAGATAGATGTTCCCCTTAGATGTTCCTGGTGCATGTTGTCTCTCTCCTCCTTTATAGTCCTCTTCCACCAATCCCAACTCTGCTACCCACACGCTGAGTACGCTGCTCTCCTCCAATCAGGAGTAGGTCCTGCTGTTTATTGGTTGAACTGGAGGCAGCTGTGTAGAAGCTGTTTCTCCCTTCTCAGCGCCATATTGTGGGAGAGCAGATGCATAGAATAAGTCCTAATTCCAGTAACTTAGTCTAGTCCGAGTTGCTCCCCACACAGGGGCCCAAGGACTTGGGCCATCTTCTACTGCCTTCCCAGGCCACAGCAGAGAGCTGGATCAGAAGAGGAGCAGCCAGGTCTCAAACCGGCACCCATATGGGATGCCAGTGCTTCAGGCCAGGGCGTTAACCCACTGCGCCACAGTGCTGGCCCCAAATATTCCCATTTAAAAAAATTGTTTTGTCCCAACAAAATGCTGACAGCATTGCTTCCCTGTGTTGCTACCTCCCTGAGGGATACTTTCTGTCCATTCCATGTTTATTCATGATATTCATGTCTCTTTTCTAAATCTAAAAATTCACTCAAATGAGAATGAGGATTCCATGAGCAATCGCAAATGTCGTCACCTGGAAGCAATCGCATGTGTCCATCACACACAACCAGAGTGACCCTATCAGCTAACAAAGATTCTTGTTCTGGTGGTTTGGCTTGGAGGCCATTGCTGGTACTTGTTGGCAACTTCCAAACCGGCTTCTCTGGCTTATCATTTCACGATTCTGGATTTTGTTACTAGACTGAGTCTTGTAGCTGAAGTGAGAAATTCTATCAGACTTCAGCTGCATGAGGCACAAGGCCAAATGATTTTCTTCAGTTGCTGAAAAAGATGGTTTTGGCATCAAATGGGTTGTCTCTGCGTTATATAGAACCATGTTTGGTTCACTGGAGTGATTTGAAGAAGTATGAAATTATCACTACAAATAGATATACTCAGTGAAATTTACATCTTAAAATATCTCGGCTGGCGCCGTGGCTCAATAGGCTAATCCTCCGCCTAGCGGCGCTGGCACACCAGGTTGTAGTCCCAGTCGGGGCGCCAGATTCTGTCCCAGTTGCCCCTCTTCCAGGCCAGCTCTCTGCTGTGGCCCGGGAGTGCAGTGGAGGATGGCCCAAGTACTTGTGCCCTGCACCCACATGGGAGACCAGGATAAGTACCTGGCTCCTGCCAGCAGATCAGCGCGGTGCGCCGACCGCAGCGCACTGGCTGCGGCAGCCATTGGAAGGTGAACCAACGGCAAAGGAAGACCTTTCTCTCTGTCTCTCTCTCTCACTATCCACTCTGCCTGTCCAAAAAAAAAAAAAAAAAATCTCAATTTTTATCATCTTTTAGAGATCACCAACATATGAAATGACTGTCATGTAAATTAAATTTTCATCTTTTGTTTATCAAGATAAATAAAACATAAAACTATTTAGTGCTGAGACTCAAAGCTGAACATCTCTTAGAATAAATCAGTCCTGTAATTTATCAAGGATACTTCTTGAGGGGGAGTACACATTTTAAAAAGTAAAGGTGTTATAATTTTTTCTAATTTTTAAAAATTGCTTTGAAGAATCATTAAAATCCATTGTGTGAGAGCAGGCTGTTGAGTCATGTACACCACTGTTGGGTACCACCATGAAAATAACTTGGCTGCTCACACAGAGAGGCGATGTGGAGCCCAAATAAACCAAGGAAAAGGAGAATAGAAACCCCTGAAGGAAAAATTTACATTCAAACTTGGAGTCTTTTCTTCTTTCTGCAGGCGGCAAGAAATTGTCTGGTCAGCTCTACCTGTATTGTGAAGATCTCAGACTTTGGGATGACAAGGTACATACAATATGTGTATTTAGAATGTTTACTCCTGGGGGAATCTTACATTTGTTTACCGACAGACTGAAAATTCTACTAGCTTTGCTTTTTTCCTCTAATGGAAGTGTTGGTCCGGTCACATGGCCTGCTGACTGATGCTCTTTGAATTTTAGGACATACAGCAATTTTAGCTCAAGGTGTTTACTGTGAGTTAATCCTCGCATCTTCCTTCAGATCATTACAAGGTCAACAAAACCATGATACATTTTTAAATTGAAAAGGGAATTTCTGGGCCTTCTCATATGTATAAAATTAAGGAGAAATATTTCCTGGTAAATGTATATTTTTGAAAGAAAAGGGAATACGTTAAATTGTTTTTTTTTCCAGCTCTGATTTTTTTGTCATTGTCAAACAGTTTTCATTAAGTAGTTGATATTAAGTTAGTAGTTGATTAGTAGTTGATTTTAAGTCTACAATTAAACAATGTGAAATGTCTAGACATTTTTTAGCCCGCTTTTATTTAATAAATATAAATTTCATAGGTACAGCTTTTGGAATATAGCAGTTCTTTCCCCCATACTTGCCCTCCCACCCTCACTCCTGTCCCCCACCTGCTACTCCCTCTCCTACCCCATTCTTCATTAAGATTCATTTTTAATTATCTTTATATACAGAAGACCAACTCTATACTAAGTAAAGATTTGAACAGTTTGCACCCATGCAGGCACACAAATTATAAAGTACTGTTTGAAGACACGTTTTACCATTAATTCGCATAGTACAACTTGAAATAGGAGAAGACATCCTAAAATTTACACTAAAATGTGGCCCCTTAAAGTTCCCTGGAAATGCTATCTGGAGTGCCACATGTGCTACCGGAATTTGGGTTGGCATATGATTTCACCACGGGCTTATTACTAAATCCCCAATATTAATAAGCCTGAGAGGGTTCTTGCCTATTATTTAGAGAAGAATTCTAAATACCGCACAGATAAACGAGGCAGCATGGTACATTTTAGGCTTTCATTTAGTGAGAAAGATGCATAGGAGAGTGAGAGCTTTATTTAAGAGAGGTGAATAGGGGTTCATACCGAGCACCAGGAACCAGCCACGTGGAAGAGCATCTAGGCCTGTATCTGGGCCAGGAAGCCTAGAGCACATGGCCCAAAGGCCACGCGCCCTGGAGGCCTGGAGGCACGGGGCTACAGCAAGCCCCCTCCTGGCAAGAGGCCAGGGAAGAAGAGAGGGGCGGGGCCACACCGAGTCCTGGCTTTTAACCCATTTCCAAGGGGGTGTGGTTAATTAGCCTGATTGGCTGGTGGGCACCCAGGTGTGGCCAGGTAGGAGGATGAGGCCACACAGGGGTGTGGCAAAGGTATCAGGTAGGGGCATGAGGTCACACAGGGGTGTGGCAAAGGCATGGTCTTCCAGTTCACAAATTTTAACAATTTTAACCTGTATGCCTGCCTACTTCATTCCCCCCTCAGAGACTCCATCCCCTTAATCCTAAGGGGAGTAGATGGACGTCGAATCATCTCTTCTGTAACTGCTTCCTGCTTATGAGGGGTGTAGTGCAGCCCTGTCTATCCAGGGTCTACAAGTCTCTGTCTAATCCTAACAAATTTGCTTTGTGTGCTGGAGCAGTATCCATCATTGCCAACGTCTGTGTCCCCTGCGTGGTCAGTTACTCCCAGAAGTGGAGTTCTGAAACATCTAAATTGTTAATTAGTTTAAGCAAAACTGGAACAAAACCAATTGTAAGTGGGGTGCCCCTTTAGATGTAAACAACATATCTTACAGATTCCCAGATAGTAGGTAATGATATGTAGATTATAAACTCATTTATTTTGAGTATAGAGAATTATAACAGAAATCATCAGGTGGCTTTATCATCAATAACAGTTCCCGGAGATAATCAAGAAAGGCAGGTACAGCATGTTTGCCTTAAGGAGACAAAGGCAAAACTTTTACTTATCCTTTTTGCTTTGAAGTACTTAAGGTTTCTGATTGGCTTATAGGAATAATCAGGCATGTCTTTCGCATTCACCTGTGAAGACTTAAGAAGTAGAAGTTTAATCTTAATTTCACGGAGGTAGCCGTGCTCAATAGCACCTGGTAAGGTCCCTTTAATTTATGCTGAAACTGATCAGAAGAGGATCTTCTTACGAATGGCTTGCTCAGGTATTTCTAATGCTGGAGTTTTTGTTAAAAACTCCTTGATTCCTTGGAACACCTTTGCAGTTCCCCTGTCCAGCACAGTGTCTGTTTCAGAGGCTTTTAAGCAGACACAAGGCTTAGAATCCGGATCCTGGAATCCATAACTCTTGTAGCTACCCTTTTCAGAACGGAGTCTGCGTCAGGGCCTCTTTTAAGCTATATACAAAAGTTTGGAATCCAAATCTTGGAATTCAAATTCCACAGAATCCTGTCATCAGCAATTCCCAATACTGGAGCTTTTATTTAGAACAACTCATTAAGGACAGAGGTCGTACATGTGAAGCAAGTGTGCAGTGATTCCTGTTGTTGATTTAAAAATCGAACCTCTTATTTACGACATCAGTGATCACTTGAGGTTCTTGTCATGAGCTGCCAAGGCTATGAAAGCCTTTTGAGTCCACAAACTGTCAGTATTTAGACAAGGCCATAAGCAAAGTGGAAGTTCTCTCCTCCCGTCAGAGAAAGGTACCTCCTTTGATGGCCCCTCTTTCCACTGGGATCTCACTCACAGAGATCTTTCCTGTAGGTCATTTTTTGCCACCATGCCTTGGCTTTCCATGCCTTAAATGCTCTCATGGGCTTAGATCCAAATGCCTGAAGGGCTGATGCTGAGGCCGAGTGCTGTTTAGGACGTTTAGACATATGTTTCTGTTATTAATTGTGGTTTCCATTTTGAGTTCATCCTTCACCTGAGTAGAATGAATGCTGACCCACAGTGGAGTGAGATGGAGTGTATGAAAATGAAGTGGGAGCTTTGG
The DNA here is from genome assembly GCF_051225735.1 of Oryctolagus cuniculus. NCBI lineage: Eukaryota > Metazoa > Chordata > Mammalia > Lagomorpha > Leporidae > Oryctolagus > Oryctolagus cuniculus. The sequence continues at coordinate 41,428,290 of NC_142868.1, read as the reverse complement.
GGTGGCGTTAATAAATAATTGAGAAATACGACGTCATGTACTCCAGAGACAGCAAGCTCGTTGTTGTCTCCTCTCCAGAGTCCCTCACTTGGATATTCCACATGCAGTTCTGAAAAGATAGAGGGGTGTAATATTTTTTTAAGGAGATGGTATTTGTTCCGGATTTGTTTCCACATGTGTTAGGGAAAGAGGCATAGAACAGAGAGGAGGCAGAATGAGACTCTACAGCCAGACTGAATTGATTCAGAGAAAATAAATTTGAAGAGGTGGGTGACCAGCTGCCGGTGAGCACATTGACAGAACATGTGGCAGGAGGCCCTGACCCCAGCGCCCAGCCTTTGTATGTCTTAGGAGGGCTAGACGTGGGGGTGGGTGTAGGGAGCAGCAGGCGCAGATGAATTCCTCTGAACTGGTCTTTCAGGTGGCTGAGCAACTGGTCTTTCAGGTGGCCCCAAGGGGCCTCCGAAACTGGTGAAGAATGCGAGGGTGGGGTGTAAAGGCAATAGGGTGTGGGACCCAATTGACATTCAAGGGCAAGGAATAAATTGCAATGTTTATCTTTTAGGCAATGAGTGAGAATGGCTGAGGCTATGTCTTTGTTCCATCCATATGGATCCAGTCTAATTAGATATTTCTCATATCAAAGGAAAATTTCATGTAGTTTTATTTTCCCCCTTGTATGAGACACAAAAATACATACATGAAAGGACATACGTAATCCAACTTTGCATTTATTGTTTTACATTATGAGATTAATGGTTTTTTATTTATCTTTTTTTTTAAAGATTTATTTATTTTATTTGAAAGTTACAGTTACACAGAGAAAGGAGAAGCAGAGAGAGAGGTCTTCCATCTGATGGTTCACTCCCCAGATGGCCACAATGGCCAGAGCTGTGCCAGTTGGAAGCCAGGAGCCAGGAGCTGCTTCCAGGTCCAGGTCTTCTTGCAGGGGCCCAAGGACATGGGCCGTCTTCTACTGCTTTCCCAGGCCATAGCAGAGAGCTGGATCGGAAGTGCAGCATCCAGGTCTCGAACTGGTGCCCACATGGGTCGCTGGCACTGCAGGCAGCAACTTTACCCACTACGCCACAGCACCAGCCCCTGTTTATCTTTTTTTTTTGGAAAGATTTATTTATTTATTTGAAAGTCAGAGTTACACAGAGAGAGAAGGAAAGGCAGAGAGAGATAGAGAGAGAGAGAGGGGTCTTCCATCCGCTGGTTCACTCCCCAATTGGCCTCAACAGCCAGAGCTGAGCCGATCCGAAGCCAGGAGCCAGGAGCTTCTTCTGGGTTTCCCACACAAGTGCAGGGGTCCAAGGACTTGGGCCACCTTCTACTGCTTCCCCAGACCATAGCAGAGAGCTGGATCGGAAGTGGAACAGCCGGGTCTCGGATCAGTGCCAATATGGGATGCCAGCACTGCAGGTGGCAGCTTTATCTGCTGTGCCACCTGTCCCTCCCCCCCCTTTTTTCTCTTTTTGTAGATTTTTTTTTACTTTTATTTAATGAATATAAATTTCCAAAGTACGGCTTATGGATTACAATGGCTTCCCCCCCATAACGTCCCACCCGCAACCCTCCCCTTTCCCACTCCCTCTCCCCTTCCATTCACATGAGGATTCATTTTCGATTCTCTTTATATACAGAAGATCAGTTTAGCATACATTAAGTAAAGATTTCAACAGTTTGCTCCCACACAGAAACATAAAGTGAAAAATAATAGATGATTATTTAAATGATGATGAAATCAGATCAGACCTATTGTCATGTTTAATCCCAGTGAGAGTCAAGTTGGGAATTGATAATTTCTTCTTCTTCTTCTTCTTTTTTTTTTTTTTTTTTTTTTACAGAAGATCAGTTTAGTATACATTAAGTAAAGATTTCAATCGTTTGCACCCCCATAGAAACACAAAGTGAAATATACTGTTTGAGTACTCGTTATAGCATTAAGCCTCAGTGTACAGCACATTAAGGACAGAGATCCTACATGAGGAGTAAGTGCACAGTGACTCCTGTTGTTGACTTTACAAATTGACACTCCTGTTTATGGCATCAGTAATCTCCCTATGCACCAGTCATGAGTTTCCAAGGCTATGGAAGCCTTTTGAGTTCTCTGACTCTTATCTTGTTTAGACAAGGTCATAGTCAAAGTGGAGGTTCTCTCCTTCCTTCAGAGAAAGGTACCTCCTTCTTTGAAGACCTGTTCTTTCCACTGAAAGCAAGATTTATTAGAGTCAAAGACCTCCAGTCACAGTGGCACGGAGGGAGGCTCCAAAGAGAGGCAAAACCCCAAAGGGCTGGTAGTAGTGGGGTTTTTAAGCAGAATTTTGGGAAAGAAAAAACTTCAGTTTGACATTCAGTTACCAGGTGGGGACAAACCCCATCAAAAGACCTGATTTGCAATCCTTTATCCTGTTTTGCTTTCTCATGATAAAACAAAGAGCCATCAGAAGGGTTGGATTCCTAATTTACTTTGCAGTGAACTTGGAGCTCAGAAGGCTAGAGTCATCAGGCCCTTGCTATGCCCATGATAAGATTAGAAGCTCCCTAGGAGTGGCAGACAGGCACTTTTGACCTTGCTAAAGATAACTTTTGGGAGAAACATTTTCCACCCTCAATTTCCACTGGGACTACCCTGAGTGCCTATTAACCCATCTGGGTCCTCACATTCCACCCCCCCCCCCCCCGCCAGAAGAATGGACTCTAACTTCTATTAGGGGAACTGGGCAATGACCACTCTGTCTGCTTTATTCTAAAAAGGGGCATCATTAGGACTGACAGTCAAGACGGGGTTCCAGCAGGAAGTGGCTTCTCGAGGGAGACGCAGTGCCAGCTTGCAGAGCTGCTTCCCTCGGAGGCTTCCTGTGCATGGCCATCTAGAATTTCACTGTTTTAAGTCTGGAGAAAATGAATCTAACAAGCACTTTAACTCACAGGGTCTAAAACAAAGGACAGAGTCATGATTAGAGGACCTAAGAAAAGTGTTGTCTAAACCATGAGCAAGTTTTCTCATTGAGAGGCAAATAGAAACTGACAGAAGGGCCTGATGATAATCAGGTGGGCTATAAGTCCTGGCCAAGTATATATGAGGTCCAGACCTATCTCTTCACATGGGGTACTGGAAGAGACATAAGGGAGATGTGAACCTCCTTAGGGAAGGCCCACTATTGACTTCCATTACCTAGCTGGTCTGGGAGGAGAGCTGGCCTGAATCGAAGGCAGGTGGCATCTCTAAAAGGAAACTTAGAGTTCTGCCTTCAATGTTGCAGACCCTACTTGGCCGTCCCCTCAACAGTGGTAGTTACTTTGGAAGCTGGGTGGAGTGAAGGAGTTACCAGTTTAGAGCCAACAAGATCTGCAGCTCTGACCTGGGAGTCCTTTGACTCCAGGGCCGTTCCATTTCCAGTGACGCGACTCTTGGCTAGCAGAGCTGCCAGGGCTCTCCAAAAGCTGACTCCTGCAATCCATCCAAAGTGCTGGCTTTCCACATTTAAAACCAGTGCCATTTGCAGTTGCTTGGGCCTGTTAGGTCTCTTTGATGGCAGGTCACTATGTAAAGCAGTCATTGATTGGCTGCCACCTATCTTTACATTGCACCTGCTGCCTAGCTTTCTCTTCCTCCTGGTTTCTATTAAAGCAGACCAGAGGAAACCCTTAAGAGGATGCAAGTCAAGGGGGTGCTCAGTCCCATTTCTAATCTTTGGTGGCCTAAGCTAGAGGTCTATAGTCACAGGCATGTTCTGATTAGACAATGCCCATGAGGAAAGATATGTGCTCACTCTAACATCAAACATGATGACCATCTTCTCTAGAAAATTTGAAGTCATTAGTGAAACTCTCTCCCTTTGTTTGAAAAGGGAGGTTTTTCCTGTTTACTATGCCTATGGTAAAGTAAATCTAGCTGTGAAATTATAATTTAAGCTCTCATTTTGGCTATGCTATTATTACAGAAAAATGTTAGCTATCTCTTTTATAACGTCTAAAGATCAAACTGTACATCCTGGAGAGTCCTTCAGAATAGAGTCAGTTTCTCATCTTGTAGAGAATAGAGAAATGAGGGAACAAGTCAAGCTTCCCAGATTGCTGTCAATAACTTAATATCGAATGAAAACTTAGCAAACAATTTTAACTTAAATACAACTATGAAAACATTTACCAAAAAGTCCAATGCCTTCTATAAATTCCAAGACAAGAGTACATGTATTTGGAAACATCACTTAAATATCTAACCCAAATGTAACTTGTTTGACCAGCAAGCCCAAGTATAAACATGTCAATGACTTAAACATTTTTAGTTTCTTTCTACCAACAAATTTAAAACATCTGGTACAGAGATCCAGGTCCATGAATCAAAAAATATATCTTTGGTTAATTTAGCAGTTTAAATTTGAGCAATTTTTTATCAATAAGCCAATTAAAACAGAGCTCTCAATAAATTTTCCCTTGTAGATATACATTATGTACACACATAACATACAAGATAGAACAATAAAACTTCTTAAAATCTTTAGCTGTTTTTAAAAATTAGCATAAATTAATTAGAATTACTTCCTGCTCTTAGTAACCTGAAATAACCATACTTTATCTCAGTTGGAACCGGTAGTCCATTATTGGCTTTATCTACTTACAAAACTGTCCCAAAATATTGATACAACAGAGGTCAGAGAAAAAGAAGTCTTTGGAACCTAAAAGAGGACACATTTAAACACAGAACGATTCTGTTTATCTTTTATTCCCTTTTTATTTACCTTGGTTGATAGAACATTCAACATGCTTCTTTGCAGAGTTAAGAATAGCTCATAACTAACAACAACTGTTTTATGCTTAATACTTGTAATGAGTTTCTGAGGGCCAAAGAAAATAAACACAACTGAGACTTGTTTTGGGAAGGAAAATCAGGATTACTTTTAGACAGTGTTACCAAGAAGAGAAGGAATACAGACACTTTCTGGGCTAAGACACTTTGTCTTTTAAAAGCTCTGAGTTAATGAAGGGATTAGAAGTAAATCAAACTTGGAGGAAATGAACAGCACTTGCTTTGAATCTTATGACCATAGGTACGTTTTGGACGACGAATATATCAGTTCTTCTGGAGCCAAGTTCCCAATCAAGTGGTCCCCCCCTGAAGTTTTTCATTTCAACAAGTACAGCAGTAAATCTGACGTCTGGTCATTTGGTGAGTTTATTGGATTGGATGGGCTTTGAGCTAACAAAATGAGCCATCATTCTTTTTTTCTTTTTTTAATCTCTGATTTCTCAATATCATGTAACATTTTTTAAAAAAGCCTTCTTGTAGCTGTGTTTCTTTCTTACCTGTAGTAACCTCTTCCACATTGTCTTTGGCAACTGTTGTCACGCACCTTATGTAATCCTGCCTTTTGGATCTTTCCCTTTCCCCATGAGCACTTGCTGTAAAGTCAAACCAAGAATCTACTGACCTAGAAAACAAACCCAGCCAGCTTTTCCACACCACACAGGCGTGAAAGAAAAATGACCCTACAGAGTCATTGAAGTTTGGTTGTAACTGACTTCTTTGTGTGATGTAACTACTCAGCAGTTCCATTCTTTTTCAACTCTTCAGCTGACAACTGATTTTAAAAATGGCACCACCTCGTTTTCCTTCATTACCTTCAGAATTTGTGGTCCCTAGACTAGGCCTTTCTTGGGATCTTTCTACTGACCCTTACACTGGATGACATCCTTTGTTGGGAAAGGGACACTGTAGACTCGTGTCCAGTAGAGTTGATTCCTCAGGTTGATTTTCAAAAATACGCAGAAGTGTATCTATTATGTATCTATTCTCTCTCATTCAGACTTTCCTGATGGCTTTTGGGTTGCAGAGACACCTGGGCCCTTAGAAGGGTATGAATTTGGTTGTCCACAGTACGGTGAAGCTTATATCGTTGATCTCATTAGTTCTCCACTGGCTTTGGTAGTCTCAACAGATGACATTTTGAGTGCTGCTGGAGAGCAGTGAGGCTGGGAAACCACATCTCGGAGAGCGATGGATGGCTCCACTAGCACCTCGTCGACTAGTTGTAGAACCATTAGAACTCTGAGTTTTAGCTGACAACTATCCCTCTTCTGCGCTGGATTTGGCCTTGTTCCTACAAAACGCTCTGATCCTAGCATAGGCTTGGCCTCTAATAAATACCCAATTAATATTTGTAGAATATAAGTGAATAATTAAGTGAACTTAAGCTCTTGAAGGAGTTTTACCAATCGATCAATCAATCATTATTGAACACTTTTTTTTTGAACTTTGCTCACACTTTTAATAGGTCATAGAATTCTTATAATTATTTGCTGTGTTATCACCCATATATGTGGACTATTCCACAGTAGAGGCTACATCTTTTTCTTATGTCCAGAGCCCCTGGTAGATGTGCTGGGGACCTACCCAGCAGCCTCATCTTTCAGCGGAAGGAGGGGAACACGTGTCACCACCTTGGCTTTAGCAGGCAGCACAGGCTCACACAATGCTGTCATTTTTTATGGAATAGCAGAAAGATTCATTGGTTTTCATACACGAGCAGTATTTAGAAATGAAAAGACTGCCAGCATTTTCTCCCAATGTGTTTTCAACTCGCAGGCCTCTTCAAAACTGAGGCACACGTGGTCTGCTTCCTAGAGAGAGCTGCTCTCCTCCTCAATGATTCTAGCACAAATGCTGGAGGAGGAAAATAATGCCTTGTAGCTGGAAACAGTTCTTCCAATTCCAAGCAACTCTTTTTCTCTTTTGTTTTTGTATATTTCATTTACAGGAGTTTTAATGTGGGAAGTTTTCACTGAAGGGAAGATGCCTTTTGAAAATAAATCAAATTTGCAAGTCGTGGAAGCCATTTCTAAAGGCTTCAGGCTGTATCGCCCCTACTTGGCACCGGTGTCTGTATATGAAGTCATGTACAGCTGTTGGCATGAGGTACGTGTCCCCCCTCTCCTGTAAAGGTTGGCAGTCCGACAATCAAGAGCAGGCCTGATTATCAAAATGTCACCCTGGGACTCTATAGGAAAGGGTGTCTATTTCGTGGGAAGGACCCTGAGAGCCAGAGGTACTGTTTCTAACAGTAATCCATTTAGTTTTTAACAATGGCCTTTCATCTGAGGAATTCAGTGCACTCTCCAAGTCTCATGTGTCTGGGATTGGTTCTTGCAGAACCTCTTGATGCTACTAGGGCCTTGGTGATTTTAAGTCCTGTTACTTTCAGAATTGATCAGTGAAAACTAAAGGTAGTTTGGTGTTGACACATTTCCCCATTAAAAAAGATAGGTGGTGTTTTTATTTACTTTCCCTTACTTCTATTTGCCTTGTTCTTCCAAGCCAAAGAGTAATGGGTTTTGTCTCTTTTGTGGCACTCACGACTCCTGATGGATTAAACCAGAGCAGGAATGAAGGCAGAAAGTGTGTCAGGAACTTGCATTCAGGAAATCCTCTCTCCAGAGTCCAGCTGCTCTTTGTTGAAACGCCAACTTTAGAAACAAAGCCCAAGGAGTTTCTGTCCCACCTCTGCCTTTTTTGGGCACTGACCCAACCCATTCCTCGGCTCTTATCAGACTCCCCTCTGGTTTGGACAGCACCTGTGTTTCCAGCTGCCAGTCTTAGCCCAGAAAAACCATAGCTTCACGGGGAGTTTCCTTTTGGCTGGGGGGAAAAAAATCACTTGATTTGCAATCACCAAGCACTGGAAAATTCAATATTTGCAAAGTGACAGGCTTGGTCACATTCCAGAGAAGTGTTAAACTTATAAAAACCCTGTATGTCTTAGAAACATTTTACACCTGAACTGCTCCACAAAGAATCTTAAAAGATACAGAAAAATGCCAAGTAAGGTGTTCCTAGTGGACACCTTAAGTTATCTTGGTCATAACAATGTAGATGACTCATATAACAATAGAGGGATATATATTTTGTCTGAAACAATATGCATGTCCGTGTGCATGGAATAGAAGACTCCCTGAGATTTTAAGTGTAGAGAGGAGACAGAGAAGGGAAGGGGCAAACAGGTTGCTGACAGAGGACCCAGTACACAACATTAGGCTCAAATTGCAGTCAGGACATTGATTAAAACAATATCTTGGTTCTGTTGAGTTGTTTGTTTGCAAAAGTTGATTTTTGCCTGTGACCTTGGTCCAGCTGCTTACTCTGGTGAGTCTAGATTCAAATGCGGTTATGGGCTGGCGCCACGGCTCACTAGGCTAATCCTCTGCCTTGCGGCGCCGGCACCCCGGGTTCTAGTCCCGGTCGGGGCGCCAGATTCTGTCCCGGTGGCCCCTCTTCCAGGCCAGCTCTCTGCTGTGGCCCGGGAGTGCAGTGGAGGATGGCCCAAGTGCTTGGGCCCTGCACCCACATGGGAGACCAGGAGAAGCACCTGGCTCCTGCCTTTGGATAGGCGCAGTGCGCCAGCCGCAGTGCGCCGGCCGCGGCGGCCATTGGAGGGTGAACCAACGGCAAAGGAAGACCTTTCTCTCTGCCTCTCTCTCTCACTGTCCACTCTGCCTGTCAAAAAATAAAAAAATAAATAAAAAATAAAAAAATGCGGTTATGTTACCGTGGGTAAACACCTTCCATGGATCTGCCTGCAGAAACTCAGCCTCCTTGAGAAACACCACAATTTTTGCTGGCAGTCTCAAGGAGTGCTTTGGTCCTCTGCTCTGCCCTTTTCATTGACACTCCCTGTGCATAAGCTGCCAGCGGTGGTGTCTCCTCCTGCTCCCAGCTCCGTGAGCGTGTGGCTCATGCGAGTAGCTCTATTTCTCGCAGGTTTCGCAGATGCCAACAGCGGCCTCCTCATGACGTTACAGCTGAATTTCATCCAGTGAAAGAGACAAATACTCCTGACGTCCTGGCCAGGAGTTTTGTTGACTGAGCCTGAAGAACAGCACAGCCCGTGCCCTAGATTGACAAAGTCCCTCATTTCATTTGCTTACTGACTAGAATCCCTTCTAGAAGTTATCAGGTGTAGCGAATAACTACAGCTGAGCTTGGGAGCCTCGCTCAGCCCTCACTCCCAGCAACTCAGGTCTTCCAGGTAGATCTGCAGGCTGGGGCTGGGCCTGAGACTTTCTGTGATGCTGGAAATGTTCTGTATCTGTGCTGTGCAACATAGCTGTGGAGGGCTTAAGCAGTGCCTAGTATGAGTAAAGGACTAAATTTAAACATCCAGTTTTTTTTTAAAGATTTATTTATTTGAAAGTCAGAGTTAAACAGAGAGAAGGAGAGGCAGAGAGAGAGAGGTCTTCCATCCAATGGTTCACTCCCCAATGGCTGCAACAGCCGGATCTACACCGATCTGAAGCCAGGAGCCAGGAGCTTCTTCTGGGTCTCCAACACGGGTGCAGAGACCCAAGGACTTGGGCCATCTTCTACTGCTTTCCCAGGCTGCAGCAGAGAGCTGGATCGGAAGTGGGGCAGCTGGGACTTGAACCAGCGCCCATATGGGATGCCGGAGCTTCAGACCAGGGCGTTAGCCCACTGCGCCACAGCACTGGCCCCAAACATCCAGTTTTAATTCATCTAAATGTAAATGGTCACAGTGGCTAGTATTTGCAGCTCTAGCCATTTCATTTCTACAGTGCTCTCTTACATTTTTACACTCATGCCTTGATCAATGGCCATTCATGCCACTGTGCGTGCCCCAAGTTATCTTTTTCTTTTTAATGACAGAGAGAGAGAGAGAAAGAGAGAGAGAGAGAGAGAGAGAGAGAGACTGCTGCCATCTGTTAGCTCACTCTCCAGGTACCACAATGACTGCAGATAGAGTTGCGTAGGGGCCAGAGCTGTGAACTCACCCCAGGTCTTTCACTTGGGTGGCAATTGCTTGAGCCACCATCACTGCTTTCCTGGATGTGCCTCAGCAGGTAGCTGGAGTCAGGAGCCAGAGCTGGGAGTCAAACCCATGTACTCTGATGTGGGACAGGAGTCTTTTAATTGGCCTCTTAACTGGCGTTCTAACTGCTTGACCAAATGCCCACCCCCTGGCTCCCCACGATATCTGTCCCTTCCCTCTGTAGAGAGCTAGGTCTGCACCACGAGTTCTGCAGCTGGTGTCTGAGTGAGCCTTGCGCGGGTCTGACGCCCTCCATTTCCCTCTCCCAGAAACCCGAAGGCCGTCCTACGTTTGCTGAACTGCTGCAGGTCCTCACAGAGATGGCCGAAACCTGGTGACCCTCGAGGGAACGCCAGCCCAGAGGGCCAGCCGGCAAAGACTGTCACACCAGGACACCCCGAGTAGGTCGTGAGGGGAAATGTCTTCCCTCACAATTGCCATCTCTCGGAAAGGTCTTGCAAAGGTCACAGGCTTTTCGAACATTTTTAAATTTAAGAATATTCTGGCAATAGCTTTTCCCCATGTGTGGGAGAGATGTCTGAACTCTTCATCGTCTGTGGTATCGTTCCCATCCCGCGTGTGGAGAAGGGAGAGAGAAAGCCGTCATCGAGGCTGCCGTTCATGGTCACAGCTGAGAATCCTGGAGGCTCCGTGGAAACCTGCTCCTTCCCCAGGCTGAGAAGTCTCTCTCCTGCAGAGGAGGGACAGTCACTGCTCTGGTGGGCCGTGCAGAGGAGATGAAAAGAAATCCTGCCAACTCGTGGAACGAAGGAGCCTTTTCTACTGAATTTCATGTTTCTGAGCCGTGCAGCTCTTCATGGAAAATGCATCTTTAGAAACTGTATGAGTGTGAGCATTCTGGAAATGTCGTTTTTAATCTCCCCATGTGTTATTTACCAAACTGTTTCTGCATCTCTCTGGTTGTTTTCCAGGCAGTTTCTTGCATTCCAGTTTTAAGCACTGTTACGAGACCTAGCCAGAGTCCTCTTTTTGAACACATCCTGGTGACATTTCGATTTTCAGTGGAAGCCATTGCTGGGGAAATTCAGGACTTGATTTCAAATCTGAGGTTTTACTCTTTGCCCACGTGGGGTTGGACAACCTAAGAAGCCTTATAGTAAGTGCCTTCTGCACTTCTCTGTGAGATGACTTGTTCTTTCCAAAAGAGGAGGTAAAAACAAAATAGCCAAATGTGACATCCAAGTTCATTATTCTGAAGTCCAGGATTTTGCATTCAAAATGAGATAACCAGCCATCATAGCTGACTCTTAGTTTCTCATGCACTGCTTATGTGCATGTTAGAAATTGATCTTCAGCATTCTGGGTGCTTCAGAGGTAATACAGGAAGAAAGATATCTCAGAAAGCAGAAATGTAGTTACCTTGAGATTTAACAACAGGAGCCCATCGTTGGGTATCGCCCCACCCTGCCTCACAGCTCTGGAGACCATGCTTTCTGATCGTCACTGCAGACTAAGTTGCTAGTTGTCCATAGTTGTGACTTTTATTATATTTTTAAAATTTTATTTATTATTTTCACTTTATTTGAAAGGGGGTAGGAGAGAGGGAGAAAGAGAGATCTTGCACCTACTGGCTCAATCCCCAAATGCTCCCATAACTGGGCCTGGGCTGGGCCAAATCTAGGAGTCAGGAACTGCATCTGAGTTTTCCATGTGGATGGCAGGGACCCTAGTACTTGGGCCATCACTTGCTACCTCCCATATGCACACTAGCAAAAAACTGGATTCAAAAGACCAAGACTTGAATCCAGGCACTCCACTGTGGAATGCTGGCATGCCAAGCAACATCTGAACTGCTATTCCAAGCATTCACCATAGTAATTGTGAATTTTAAACCCTATTTCTTCCACTCTGAGAATCGTATCTTTGAATATTAATGATAATTAAAGATCATGATGTGCATTGTTTCTTTTTTTCTTTTTTTTTGACAGGCAGAGTGGACAGTGAGAGAGACAGAGAGAAAGGTCTTCCTTTGCCGTTGGGTCACCCTCCAATGGCCGCCGCGGCCGGCGCACCGCGCTGATCCGATGGCAGGAGCCAGGTACTTCTCCTGGTCTCCCATGGGGTGCAGGGCCCAAGTACTTGGGCCATCCTCCATTGCACTCCCTGGCCACAGCATAGAGCTGGCCTGGAAGAGGGGCAACCGGGACAGAATCTGGCGCCCCGACCGGGACTAGAACCCGGTGTGCCGGCACCACAAGGTGGAGGATTAGCCTGGTGAGCCACGGCGCCAGCCTATGTGCATTGTTTCTAAAGCATTGGGTATAAGAAGAGACTTGATAATGCAGTGACAGGCTCCAAAATGTTTGCAGAAGGTATCATACCCCTGCACCTGTTACTCCTGCCAACCTGAGGAGAGATGAACACTCCCACTAGGGAGACCCAATTCAAGCAAGACCCAATTCAAGTAAGAGGACACGAAACTAAAACAGTCAAAGCTCAGGGCAGGGAGGTTAAGGTTATGATCCAGGAAACCACGTTATATCCACGTGTGCAGTAAGATGCCCTTTCACATTTTACTAAGCTTGGCAGTACCCATTCTCCATCAAAAGGAAAAAGCCAAAACCAAAACAACAACAACAACAAACCCACAAAATCCCCCAAACCCCAGTCGCTGAAAAGCCCAGGGTTGACTATGGAGCATCTGCTGTCACTGTGGACATATGAAGAGTCACAGCCAGAGTTAAGTGATTGCTGGGGGTCACATGACAGCACCTGGCACTGCTAGGAGTATGTGTTGGCAGTGGGGAGCTTTTGTTTTCACCCTTCAGGGGAGTTGGGGAGAGCAAATCAGGAGCAAGGATCACTGGAGCTATGTCCTGGGTAACTAAACTCCAGATAATGTGTGAATTTTGAGTGTCTGTGGACAGAGATGTGCCATTCTCTGTGTAGTCATGGGGAGTTTCCTTAAGAGGTAGGGGACTATGTTTTATAACTGGTTTAATATTAATTGTTGATAAAAGGTCTCTGTGAGTTGTCTGAGGTGGGATGCAGCAATGCTTAAATAGCTTTGCTGAAGAAGTGAGCAGCAGAGGCAGGCTCTGTGGTGTAGCGGGTTAGGCTGCAGCCTGTGACGCTGGCATCCCATAGCAGCACTGGTTTGAATCCTGGATGCTCCTCTTTTGATTCATGCTAATGTCCCTGGGAAAGCAGCAGCAGATGACCCAAGTACTTGGGCCACTGCACCCATGTGGAAGACCTGGATGAAGCTCCTGGCTGCTGGCTTCAGCCTGGCCTAGCCTTGGTCATTGCAGCCATTTGGGGAGTGAACCAGCAGATGGAAGACCTCTCTGTCTCTCTGACTCTACTCTTTCTATAACTCTGCCTTTCAAATAAATAAATAAATCTTTTTTTTTTTTAAAGAAGGAACAGGAGAATTAGAGATTGGTTGTAGAGAGTCCTAAAAGAGGAAAAGTTGGGAATTTAAAGGAGGGAGAGGAGTCTCCTAAAACAATGGAATAATTTTAGAGGCCAAATGGAAGATAAGATCAGTGAAAACAACCTTTTGGCCAGAAAGCCATAGGAGACTTTCCTTAGTAAACTTATAAATTTATTAATTTTTTAATTTGAAAGAGTGAGAGCAAGAGACAGAGCTCCCATCTGCTGGTTTACTGGGAGGTAGGCCAGGGTTGGGGCCGAGAGCTGGCAACACCATCTGGGTGCTCCTGTCGGTGAACAGGAAACCAATTGCATGAGCCATCCCCACTGTCTCTCAGGATCTGTACTGAGAGTAATCTGGAGTCAGGAGCCAGAGCTGGGGCTGGAACCCAGGTACTCTGATGTGGGGTGGGGGCATCCCACAGCCTTCAGTCTCCAGGGAAGCCAACCAACTCTCCGTGTGCAGACAAAATCCTTGGGTCCCTCCTCACCTGCCTAGAGTATGCACAACTGCTAGGGATGAGACCATGGTGTGTGGGGCTCACCGTGATGCAGTAAGTATCTGCCTTGGTTTCCCACCAGTCACGCAGACCTGCAGTTACAGCTGTCCCAGATTTTAGCTTTCCAGGCCCTGGTTCCCAATATTCCAAGCTGATCTTAACTTGAAGCATTTCCCAGGAGTTTGTGCTGCAAGAAGGCAAACCAAAAATCTTCTCAGGATGGCCTAAGTCTGTGAGAAAAAAGGTACAGGCCTGGTTTTAAACCTTTGTTCATAAAATCATAAACACACATGAATCATGAGTACATAGCTTTGTTAACATTCGCAAAGTGAGCAAATCTGTGTAATTGAGCCAGGTCAAGAAAGCGTACATTTCAGAACTGCAGAAGCCATTCTCATTCACTAATCAAGCCAAGCTATTTTTGAACTTTCTATAAATTGACGATTATGGTATATAATTTTTTGTGCTGATCCATGTTGTATGTAGTTGTTTGCCATTTATTCCAGGGTCTGCATTGTCTTACATAGAATAATTTTTGCACATATTATTTATCTGGTTTATTTTGATGAATATTTGGGTTATTTTCAATTTTAACTATTAAGGCCAGTACTGCTATGAACATCTTTCTACTTTCTACATGTCTTTTGGTGAAAATATGTATTTCTGTATATATGTGTACGTCCAGGAGTGAAATTGCAGGGCCAAACAGTCTGTGTATGTCTCACTTTTGTAAACTGTGCCAAACAGTGTTCTGAAGTAGATACAGCAAAGATATAACCTGCAGCAATGCATGGGAATTTCAGTTGCTCTATGTCCTCAACAAGAGTTGGAATTGTTACTGTTGGCCATGAAAATTGCCAAAGGACCAAAGGGCAAGACGTCCCACATTCAGTTTTGCTTATCAAGTGTGCTGCCATATAATTCCCTGCCTCCCTCTTTGTTATCAGCATCATTTCTGTGCTGTGTGGAAAATGGAGATGGGGACTCGTGTGCAGGGTGGGCTGTCCTAGGCCCTGTGTGCTCTGTTCTCCCTGTCTTTCAGGATGCAGCTGCACCTGTGCCTCTGGGAGGTGTGGAGGTGCCCCTTGCTAGCACCCTCCCTGCTGAAGGGGGTGGGCCCAGGAGGCCTGCTCCTGCTCTCTGTGAGACCATTTTCCTGAAGCTTCAGCCTCCTCTTACATCTTGGGACTACGGACTTGGGCCTTGACTGGTAAACAGAAATTATTTTGCCCCGTGTTAAAATGGTTAGGAAGGTTTTGTTCAAGATGATTGCAATAGTGAAAAAAGGCTGAACTCAGTGGTGGGCATTTGGCTAAGCAGTTAAGACATTGCTTGGGATGCCCATTTCAGAGGGCTCAGGTTGTAATCCCAGCTCCACTTCTGATTCTAGTTTACTGCTGATATGAAGCCTGGGAAGAAGAAAGTGGTGGCTCAACTGTTTCCGTCCCTGCCACTCATGTGGGAGACTTGGATTAAGTTCCTGGCCCCTGGCTTTGGCCTGGCCTAGCCCCAACTGTTGCAGGCATTTGGGGAATGAACCAGACAATGGGAGATCTCTCTCTTTCTCTCTCTGTGCCTCTGTCTCTGTCCCCCCACCTTTTTAATAAAAAATAAAAACTAAGTAACTAAAATAAAAAAAGGATTGAGCTGAACTCTGAATAGAGCAAACATAGCTGGGGTTGGGGAGTGATGGGCAGTCAGTGATATAAAAGTACTAGGAGGAGATAACAAGGGTATGCAGACTCTTAACAAACTGGCTTAGCAGGATGCTAACTAGAGGCAGGCCAAGGACTGTGTGATTAAGAGGGAGGGATGAGGAATTGGATCAGATAGCTAGGGCCAGTAGATCCTTGCCAGACTGACTTAGCACGATTCTGACTACAGCCAGGCCAGGGAAGGCTCCAGGAGGGGCCTGGCCAAGAAGAGGAATCAGGGGAGCTTGGCTTCAGTTTTGTCTTTGTCATGATCCATCGTGTCAGCTGCCCTTGCTCCCAAATCTGCTCATTTTGGGAACCCATCTCTGAGCCCTGCCTCCACCCACTCTGGTTTTGGGCCATCCAGGTGAACCGTCTTTATTGGGTCTAAATCTCAAGCAATTCACTTCCATCCTGGGAAGTTTGGTTGAGAATCACAACCCTTCCTCTCTCTCCCAGGTTGAGGAGGGGAAAGGAGAGCCTTCATTCTTCTCTGATCAGAGTCTGGTAGAAAGCCCAATTGAACTAAGTGTCTTTTTGTCAGTTTGTTGCTTTTCCTTTAATAACGCATGCTGCTCCTTTGCCTGCCTTGTGCCCGTGCTCTTTCCTGTGTCTGCCTTGATCTGTGTGGCTGCGCTGGGATCTTCCGGACAACTGTTGGGCGAAGGTGAGGATTGTGTGCTTTCTCTTGCTACCTGAGGATGGGGTGTATGCTTTGGGCAAGGGAAAGACTTCCCAAATTCCTTTGGAGAACTTGCTCCATCCTGACTTCAGCTTCTCTAGGAGCAAACATTCTCCCTCAAGCTCAAGGTTTCTCAGCCTCGCACAGTGCCCATTCGGGGCTGGGTAAGTCTTGGCTGTGGAGACTGTGTTCTGGGAAGGTCAGCAGCCTCTTTGGCCTTGCCCACTGGAAGCCAACAGCACCCCTCCCCAGGAGTGACCACTGGATGTGTCTCTAGAACACTGCCAACTTCCCCCGGGAGGCAAAGTCACTCCTGGCAGAGAACCACTGGTTTCCTTACAAATGATTCTTGACGTGGGTTTATAGAGGGCCATGAACTTGGATGGGAAAAGAAATTACACTCAACTAAAGTTGAATACTTCCTACCACTCTAAATGTAGGGAAACAAGTAAACTCTTGTACTTGACATGAGCAGTTTTTGTAACTTTGTCAAAATAGGAAAAACCATTATTTTCACGTCATGCGGGGAATATTTCAGCTTTCTTGAGATCAAATTCACATTCATCACCACTTTAAAGTCACAGTGGGTTTTAGAACTGCTGCTAGAACTATCGTGTCATTGGACACGATAAAAAAGACATTGCGAAGGTATATGTTTGTGTTTAAACATTTTGATAACTATATCAATATAATTGGCTTTTTATTTTTGTGTATTTCTATTTTATACATTTAAAAACTTTTTCCAAAGAAAGAATAGAAAAGCTTCATGAGACTTCCCAAAATGGGTCTTTAGTATAAAAAAGATGAAAAACTCCCGAATGGAACAGGATTTCTGAGTTGGAAGGGGTATCTGCTAGGCTGCACACAGCCAGTCAGCTTCCTGCCATTGGGGTAAAGGCCATCCCATGATGATTTTGTTTGGGGCAGTCCTGCAGACTGTTCCCCAAGGTACACATCCAATCCCAGCCCTTCTCCCCCTCCAAGCTGTGTTTACCCCTTGCCTTGGACAAGGGTACTTCAAAAAATTTGTGAGAAAATGGAATTAAAGGATGTTTTGGTGCAAAATGTATCTGAAATCCAGGCATAGTTTTTTCATGATATACATTTCCCATGGTTTCGAAGACTCCTCATTTTCAGGACTGGTCCTTGGTTCTGATTTGCACATCCCCTTTGCCACCTATCTTGGGTCCGCTATGGTGGGATCCAAGCTGTGATGAGTGGAGCCTCAACTGTCCCCAGGATTGGGAAGAGAGAGGGGCGGGCAGGCTGGACACCAACTGCTTCCTCCGATTGGCCTGCAGTCCATCTCCAGATTGGCATCTCAGCTTCTCCGGAGCCCCCATACTTGGCCAGCCAGAGGAAGAGAAGGCGGGGGAATCATGTGTCTCTGGAGGCCAGGGTGCCTCCACGTACTTTCAAAACAAGAAGCCAAACAGAGCAGAGACTCAGTGCAGGTTGGAGTCTCTGACTGTCACCCGCAGGAAGGGGTGCTCCGGGCATCTGGGTAGAGATCAAAGATGCTTGTAAACATCCTGCCATGTACAGCGCACCCTCACAACAAAGAATTATCCAGCCCATTGTCAACAGTGCTGAGAGGGAAAAGGCTGTTAGAGAGCCCATGTCGGTGGAGTTCGGGGTGCAGCCATCCACCGTGCTGTCATGGTCCTGGTTTCCATAGTTTTCTTCTGCCTCCTCTTCCAGCCTGAGATGACTTGAATTTTGTCTCCCAAAGTTTATGTGTTTTGAACTTACTCTCCAAACAACACTGTCGAGAGGCGGCACCTTTAAGAGGTGATGCGGTCACGAGGGCTCTGCCTTCATGAACCGATCAATGTCATTGTCACAGGAGTGGGTTAGTTACCTTCATGGTGGGTTCCTGGTTAAAAGATGGTTCCAGCCTCCTTCCCTTCTCCTTCTCTCCCCCTCCCTCACCGCCTCCCTCTCTTCCTCTCACATGCCTGCATCCCATCCGTTCTTGACCTTCAGTCTTCTGCCATGCAGTGACCCAGCAAGAGGGCCCTCAAGCAGGTGTGGACTTCCCGGTCTCCGGAACTGTAAGAGTTGCACGTCTGTTCTTTATAAACTGCCCAGTCTCGGGTATTAAACAGACGAAGACACATCCCTCCCAGACAAGAAGTGGATGTTGGAGTCATGTGCTTTGCCATTCACAGGGATAGAACATCTTTGTCCCAGCGTTTCCCCCAGAGCCCTGGTGTTCTGTGACTTGGTCAGATCCACAGGCCCTCCTGGAACAAATCTCTGTAGCCAGGGGGGCATGGACGCTTTGATTGGCTTGGCCTTGGTCATGAGCTGAGGGTGGAATCTGTTTACCTGGAAGTGTATTGTCCTTGAAAAGGGACACTGAGAGCTGTTGGGAAGCTCAGGGAGGAGCAACAATGGACGCTGGAATGGTAACAACCAAGGCCCAGTGTTCTCCTCTTCCCGTCCTGTCCTGCTTCCTGGCCACTTCCCAGGTACCTGCCCATCTTCTCTAGTAGCAACTTGGAGCCACTCCGCTAGGACCCCTGTTTCTTCAGGCAAATTAGCTCAAGCGTGGCTGGTCATATTGTCCAAATTAAGTACCAATGTGTCAGGCTGGCTTTTCTCCTTCACGTTAATGTTTCGAAGTGATCTGGGGTTAACTGAGAATTCAAAAGACTTAACAGAATCTGAGTGTCTTAAGAAAGAGCTGAAGGGGCTGGCGCTATGGCACAACGGGTTAATGCCCTGGCCTGAAGCGCCGACATCCCATATAGGTGCTGGTTCGAGACCTGACTGCCCCTCTTCCGATCTAATTCTCTGCTGTGGCCTGGGAAAGCAGTAGAAGATGGCCCAAGTCCTTGGGCCCCTGCACCCACATGGGGGACCTGGCAAAAGCTCCTGGCTCCTGGCTTTGGATCAGCACAGCTCCGGCCGTTGTGGCCAATTGGGGAGTGAACCACCGGATGGAAGACCTCTCTCTCTCTCTGCCTCTCCTCTCTCTATGTAACTCTGACTTTCAAATAAATAAATAAATCTTTAAAAAAAAAAGCTGAAAATCCTATGCAGTGTGTGGGGAAGGGCGTTTTTCTGGTGGCTTCTCTGCAGTGAGCGGTCTGGGAAGCTGAACTTGCAGCTGAAGAGCTTGCTTGGATCGAAATGGTGCGCTGTTTCCTCCCAACCCTGAACCTGTGCCTCACTGGCCCCGTCTCCTGCTGCTCCCCCTCTCCCTCAGCCTGCACCTGCCCTCCTTGCTGCCCCCCCTCTCCCTCAGCCTGCACCTGCCCTCCTTGCTGCTCCTTGCTCATCCCAGGCCGGATTTCCTTTGCTGATAGCACTTCCGGGAAGCTACATGGCTTGCTTCCCCATCTCCGGGTTGTGCTCAAATGTCAACCTCTTCTTGAGTTTTTTTCTGACCACTCTGTTTAAAACTGTGGCCCAGGGGCCGATGCTGTGGCGTAGCAGGTAAAGCCACTGCCTGCAATGCCAGCATCCCATATGGGTGCCAGTTCGAGTCCCAGCTGCTCCATTTCTGATCCAGCTCTCTGCTATGGCCTGGGAAGGCAGTGGAAGATGGCCCAAGTCCTTGGGCCCCTGCACCCGTGTGGGAGACCTGGAAGAAGCTCCTGGCTTCTGGCTTTGGATCAGTGCAGCTCCATCTGTTATGGCTAATTGGGGAGTGAACCAGAGGATGGAAGACCTCTCTCCACATCTCTCTCTCTGCCTCTCCTTCTCTTTCTGTTTAACTCTGACTTATAAATAAATAAATCTTCAGGGCCAGCGCCGCGGCTCACTAGGCTAATCCTCCGCCTTGCGGCGCTGGCACAGCGGGTTCTAGTCCCGGTTGGGGCGCCGGATTCTGTCCCGGTTGCCCCTCTTCCAGGCCAGCTCTCTGCTGTGGCCATGGAGTGCAGTGGAGGATGGCCCAAGTGCTTGGGCCCTGCACCCCATGGGAGACCAGGGTAAGTACCTGGCTCCTGCCATCGGATCAGCGCAGTGCGCCGGCCGCGGCGGCCATTGGAGGGTGAACCAACGGCAAAAGGAAGACCTTTCTCTCTGTCTCTCTCTCTCACTGTCCACTCTGCATGTCAAAAAATAAAAATAAAAAAATAAATAAATCTTTAAAAAAGAAGCAAAACTGCAGCCTACTCACTGGCTCCATTTCTTGTACATAGTTCATAACATTAAATCCTATTTTTTACTTATTTATTTGTTGCGTGGTCTGGCCTTCACCCTGTCTCCTGCAGTGGTAATACTCATGAGGGCAGGTGTACTGCTGTCTTTTGGTTACTGTTGTATTCCCATGTTCTAGCACAGGGGCCTGACAGAACTGAGTTAAGCAAATATTCCTGAAACGATCCTGTGAAATAAAGGTGGTGGGGGCTCCCAGGAGCTTCATCTCTCGGAGGAGGGTTATTCAGTTTCAAAAGCAGCTTTCCTCTTGGGATTCTGAGCTAGTCCATTGCTTCTCCCTGTTGCTATGGGCTGGTTTTCCATCTGGTTCCACTTAACTACCTCAGGTGGTCAATAGTCCTTTTTTGGTATAGATCTTGCTTTTTCCAGAGCAATTTTTAAAAAGTCTTACTTTTTATGTCTTTTAAATGCACACAGACGGAGACAAACAGAAATCTTCCCTCTACTTATTCACTTCCCAAATGTGCACAACAGCCAGGGCTGGGCCAGGCAGAAGCCAGGATCCAGGAGCCAAGAACTTCATCTGGGTCTCCCATGTGCACGGCAAGAACCTAGGTGCTTGACCCATCACCTGCTGTCTCCCAGGGTGTGTGTTAGCAGGGAGCTGGATAGGAAACAGAGGCAGGACTTGAACCCAGGGATGCAAACCTCTCAAGTGGCATCTTTGCTATTGCCTGTCTTCCTCCCACCCCCAAACAATTTGGTTTACACATAATCTCATGTAGCTCCTTTTCCCTGTTTAAATAGAGGAGAAGAACTTCTGTTAATCATGTTGAATTGATAGGAAAGTTACACCTGAATCATGTACGAAGAAATGGGAACCCATGTTTTTTTTTTTTTTTTTTTTTTTTTTTTTAATTTTTTTGACAGGCAGAGTGGACAGTGAGAGAGAGAGAGAGAGAGAAAGGTCTTCCTTTTCCGTTGGTTCACCCCCCAACGGCCGCTGCAGCCGGTGCACCGCGCTGATCCGAAGCCAAGAGCCAGGTACTTCTCCTGGTCTCCCATGGGGTGCAGGGCCCAAGCACTTGGGCCATCCTCCACTGCACTCCCTGGCCACAGCAGAGAGCTGGCCTGGAAGAGGAGCAATCGGGACAGAATCCGGCGCCCCAACCGGGACTAGAACCCTCTGTGCCAGCGCCGCAAGGCGGAGGATTAGCCTAGTGAGCTGCGGCGCCGGCAGAACCCATGTTTTATAGATTAACAAAAACATAGTAGAAGAAGCAGATTACCCTTATGTCTACAGCAGGTATAGAATTTTCTGCATACAACTCCTGGATCTGAAGCAATCTGTAACTACTTTATTTTGCCTGTAACTGTTCTGATGTCCTCATGTGCCCCTACTAGCTGGGGCGAGGGAGATCTGACTTAATTTAACCCTAAAACTTTAGTGCAATAATGAAAACTCTCCTTGGGTAAAGTGGATGATTTCTCAGATGTCCCCCCTCCTTCGCTCTGTTTCTGCCCACAGTAGCATCTGGGTGTAGATGGGGAGGAGTGACTTTATCCAGAGGTGTTCAGAATCCTTAGCAACTGAATTGGCACAGGCACAGAGCAGCTGGAATGGATGCTGACTGCCAGCAATTAGCTCCGCCCCTCTGACTGCAATGTGACCGACCACCTGTGACCCGACCTGGCAAGGTGACTTTGCTTTAGTGAAGGGCGAGTGCTGTTTGTATTGGAGCCGTGTCCCCTGGCACCTCTGGTCTCCCAACAACATTTCTTATCCCGATTGCTGCACACCCTGCTGGTGTTTGCACACTGAGCTGGTGACTGGTGTGGGCTGGTCTTTTCCGACCTGGCCAGGGCACAGAAGCTCTCCTCGGTTGACTTGACCTTGCTGCAGCTCATGCTGGCCTTGTAGGCCTGTTTAGCTTCTGTATTTGCCCCTCAGTCTGGGCTCCCTGGAGGCTGCAAGTCACTTTTCCCTTGAATGGGGGAGGGGTGCTATGAGAGTGCTTTGGCTCTCAACTCAGTTGCTTCCTGAGCAGGTGTACTGCTGTCTTGGTTACTGTGAGCACACGTGGGAACATCTGGATCCTGTCCATACTGAAAGTTCCCTTCCCTGCCCTGCCCTCTTTGCCAGTCCCCACCCCCCAGGTCTCCTACCTCAGCTGCACCTTCAACCCACTAACACAACTCTTCTGCCCACAAACCACTTGGCGACAGGATTCCTGTATACTTTTCACTTCCGCTTCCTGGCATGGTTTTCACTTTTAGAATGATCCAAGAGCTTTTCAAAGACACTGTTGTCTACATCCCATCTCACCACCACCCACCTCTCATTTCACTGCTCCAAGGGGTTCCAAGCATCCCAAGTGATTCCCATGGGCCACTAGTGCTGAGAGCCACTGTTCCAGGCAAAGTGGTCTCAAGCTCCACTGCTTATTAGGATCATGTGGGGAGCTCTTAAAACTCCTGAGGCTCACGCCACACCTTGGTAGGTTAATGATCTCTAGGGTGGGCACTGGGATTTGTAAATACTGCTAGGGCTATTCCAATGGCAGCCCACTGTGAGAAGCAGGGTTATTGTAGGCCAGGTCTTCTCAAGCTGAAATGTACATGGAGTCCCCTGGGGACCTTGCTAGCATGCAGACTGTAGTCAGAAAGTCTGGGAGGGGGCCTCCCATTCGGTATTCTCACCAGCTGCAAGCTCCAAGTGATAACGAAGGTGCTGGTACTTGGGATCATGTCTTTATTCCCAGAACCACATGTGTTCCTTCCTCCACCACTCTGGCTAAACCAGATCAAGGAGAAACTGGCTGACAGGTGACTGGCAGTGTTTACCAATGTCTCATGCATTTCTTTTGGCAACAGACAGCTTCCTGGTGGATGCTGGGCTTATCTTCCAAAAGCCAGCTGCAATGCTTCATTCCTCCCCCTGTGGATGCTGCAATGCTCCGTTTTGCAGTAATGATACCCACAGGGGAACGTTCCACTTAATAAGATGTAGACAAATGTGCTCAGGGAGGGCTTTCCGGTCCAGATAAAAAATCCAAGCCTGATTAAAAGGAAAACTTTCTGCCTCTTCCTGCTTGGCATGTGGCTTTGAGACTTGGAGGCACAGCATCCAGCTGGGGCTCAGAGACAACAGGTGTGAAGATGAAGGCCTGTGGAGAGTGCTGCCAAATCACACAGGAGTTGCTCGTCAACCTGAACTTCGGATTGCATAGCTGTAGTGATGGCTTGCCACCTGTGGTCATTCTCCAGGACGGATGGACCCCCTGTACCACACATGCTCCAGGTGTTGAGACCATTGGTGCCGTTAACACATCAAAAGGTTTACTGCTCAAATAATGACATTTTCTGGCAAGAGCAGGGCAGGCTCCTAGCAGGTCTGAGAGCTTGAGAGAGCAGGGAGGGGAGACCACCATGCAGGTTTTTTTTTTTTTTTTATTTTTATTTTTGACAGGCAGAGTGGACAGTGAGAGAGAGAGACAGAGAGAGAAAGGTCTTCCTTTGCCGTTGGTTCACCCTCCAATGGCCGCCGCTGCAGCCGGCGCACCGCGCTGATCCGATGGCAGGAGCCAGGAGCCAGGTGCTTTTCCTGGTCTCCCATGGGGTGCAGGGCCCAAGCACCTGGGCCATCCTCCACTGCACTCCCTGGCCATAGCAGAGAGCTGGCCTGGAAGAGGGGCAACCGGGACAGAATCCGGCGCCCCGACCGGGACTAGAACCCGGTGTGCCGGCGCCGCAAGGTGGAGGATTAGCCTATTGAGCCACGGCGCCGGCAACCATGCAGTTTTGCGAAGAGGTTGGGGCTTGTGTGGTTGATCTTAGAGCCAGCACCAAAGAAAGGGACACTCAGGCTTTTTTACTGGAAAAAAAAAAAAAACAAAAAAACAAAACTAATGGAACACTACCAATGGTTGCTTCAGGAAACAGAGGTTCATTTGTCTCTAATAAAAAGTCTGGAAACACACAGAGTTGGTGCCTCAGCTCAACAATGCTAGAAGGCACTCTGGCTCTTTCTATCTCATGGGTAGGGTTGCCAAATATAGCCAGTAAAAATGCAGGAAATCCAGTTACATTTGAATCTCAGGTAAATAATAAATAAACTTGACGTATGCCCCAAGGAGTATTTGTACCATATTTGTGGTAATCGAGTTGGACTCCAAGGGCTGCATTGTGGCACAGGAGTTAAGCTGTTGCTTGCTACCCCAGCGTCCCGTGTCAGAGAACAAGTTTGAATCCTGGCTACTCTGCTTCTGATTCAGCTCCCTGCTAAAGCCTGGGAAAGAGGCTGCTGATGGCCCAAGCCACCCAGGTAGGAGACCCAGGTGGAGTTCCTGGCTCCTGGCTTTGGCCTGGCTCAGCCCTAGCTGTTGTGGTCATGTGGGGAGGGAACCAGCAAGTGGAAGATCTTTCCTTCTCTCTCTACTGCTCTGTGAAATAACCAAATCTTTTATTAAAAACAAAAATAAAAGAAATCTGTCTCCATTACAGATATTTGACCGCTGTCAAACCAGAACCATTGCTGTAGATGAAATACTTCAAGCGCACAGAGCTGTGTTTACCCTGGGTAAACCTGAGGCTTCTTGTGAGGTTCATTAAGAAGTGGAGCAATGTGAGTAAGCTGATTCCATCAGCGCTTGGTGACTCCTGGGGTTTGCTCAGGCTACCTCTGGTTAACTCACCATGTGTTTCAGCTGATAGTTTACTGGCAGACAAGGCTAAAAGCTGGGCACCAGCCTGGAATTAAACCTGAGCAGAGCAGAGGAAATACTGTGTTCTAAAGGGCCAGAGACGAGCCAGGGAGCTTGCAGCTTCTCCTCACTTGGTTCATTAGTCCCAGGTCTCTGAGCAAAGGTGTGAAATAACCGGTAGAATTCTGTGCTATTTCATTGAGGACTATGACACATGCAGAATTCCATGAAACCTCAAGAAAAGAGCCACAGGTTTTAAAAAGATTTATTTATTTATTTGGAAGGCAGAGAGAGAGAAAGAGAGAGAGAGGTCTTCCATCTGCTGGTTCACTCCCCAGATGGCCGCAATGGCCAGAACTGTGCAGATCCAAAGGCAGGAGTCAGGAGCTTTTTCCGGGTCTCCCATGTGGGTGCAGGGGCCACTTATGCCATCTTCTCCTGCTTTCCCAGGCCATAGCAGACAGGTGGATGGGAAATGGAACAACCGGGACTCGAACTGGCACCCATATGGGATGCTGGCACTGCAGGTGGCGGCTTTACCTGCTACACCCCAGGACCAGCCCCAGTCCCTGTATTTTAAAGGAGAATTTATACTGCTTATTTCGAAAAGCTTGCTAGTTGATTACAGAAACGGAAGTCAGGTAAGTTTATTTCTGAATGAAGTCAGCCTTACTTTATTGTCTGCTAGGTAACAGAGGAACACGTTTCTGCTTATTGGCATCATTTGCATTTCAGTCTTTTTGTTCCCATTCATGTCACCATCAGAGACACTAGACACACGTGTTTGATGGTGGGTGGTTAATCTTCACTGTTGCACTGAGGATGGTTCAGATATTGTGAAAATAGACCACGTGTTCATATTGTGAGTACTTGTTGCACCAGCCCCAGCTACTCTGTTCAGCAAAATAAATAGTATAAGGCTTGATCTCGTTTGACCAGTTCCTCCACACTTTTTATTTTTCCTTTTTGCTGCAGGCTAATCTTCAATCAGCAGGCACCTCCCCACAAGAAGTGGGGCTGTTGTGTTGAACCTGACTTGCACTGCATTCTTTAGGTCTGATTCTAAACCAGTTTGGTCCTCACAGTGAGACAACAAATTCATTGCCCTGGTATTAATCCTCCTTTTTGTCCAGATAAACTCAATCCAGTAGCCCGTCTTTGCTAAGTGTCTGTCTCGGTGCTTACTCAAAAAACTGAATCACTGAATTAAATTCATATCCTGTGACCCTAAAAGCAGACTCCCAACTGGTGGAAAGCCTTGGCCTTTTTCCTGTGCATGCAAGATTACTCACAAGGAATTAAGTTCAAGCAAGGTAATGGCAATAAATAAAGCCCCATTTCATTTGGCCCAGAGGAATTAATTTTGTTTCCTTCAAGTCTTGCCCATTATAACCCACTTTATGGTTCCATGGGTTAAGATGAAGAGGGATCTTTTCTTGAAATACCATTTTATTTAAAACTCTTTTCATGATATGAAATGTTAACCATGGAAAATAAAGGCAAAGCTAATGGAGAGAGAGCATGTCTGAGCTCAGAGCTATTTTGCCTATTCCTGTCAATGAAACACTGTTTTATTGGCTGTGGGCAATAAGATGTCCTTGAGTTCATGTTCTGCCTGACTGTTAGGCACAATTAACTCATGCAGGAAGCACTATCATTACCCTGGGTCCATTCCAGGGATGATCTGTGATCTTTCTCCATGGAAACTAACAACCGCAGGCCTGCAGTTGAATTCTGTGGGCATTTTTCTTCTAGAAGGCATTCACGTGTTAGCCCACAAGCTTTTGGGTTAAGCTGAGGACACGCTGTTTACTGACAGTCCAGTGACTGGGACATTCTAAAGGCCGCATGTGGCAGGGAATTGTGGGAACAGGGCCATCAGGGTATGGTTCCCTTTTCTCCACTACCAACCTTGCTGATCTGCTTCCCCCTGTCAAGTAGTTGGTGGCTGGATGGGCAGGGGACCTTGCCATGGTGTAGCGAGTGTCCCCACGGAGAAAGCGGGTGTGAGACCTTGTCTCCTGAAGTCTGGACAAGCACTGGGGAGTGTAGGAGCTGAGAACTCTGCAGCAGATGCCAAAGTGGCTGCTCCTGGGAAGAGTGCGGCCTGCAGCAAGGTGGGGATACCCTGCGCCCTCCATTGTCACAGATGTTCTACATATCAAAGCTAACAAGCCTTTAAATGTTCTCCTATGCTGATGGGTTTAGAGAGAGATTTAGAACTTCCTCAAGGAGAAACACTTCTCATCATTTGTAATAGAAGGTGAAGGAGGGTGGCCCAGGTAGTCTGGTCTCTCAGAAAGGTTTTACTTTTGTTTTTCTGCAACCAAAATTTTAAATTGAGAAAAATAAAGGGGGCACCTCCAAAAATTCATGGAAAATTAGTTAAAAGATGTTTGCTTTGGTGTAAAAAATTTTCCAGTTTTCATGATACACATTTCCCACAAAGATTTTAAAGACTCCTCCTCTATACAATTTCGATATTTTGCATCAAAATAAATGTATTAAAACATTTGGGCAGCATTGTGACGTAGCAGGTTAAACTGCTACTTGTGATGTTGTTGTATCCGAGTGCTGGTTGAAGTCCTGGCTACTTCTGATCCAGCTTTCTGCTAATGTGCCTGAAAAACAGCAGATGACAGCCTAAGAATTTGAGTTCTTGCCACCCAGATGGAGTTTCTGGCTCCTGGATACTGGCTTCAGCCTGGCCCAGCCCAAGGTCATTTGGGGAGTGAACCACTGGATGGAAGATCTGTCTCTCCCCATGTGTAAATCTGCCTTTTAAATATAGCTTTTTAAAATTTTTTTATTTTATTATTTTTTTTGGCAGGCAGAGTGGACAGTGAGAGAGAGACAGAGAGAAAGGTCTTCCTTTGCCGTTGGTTCATCCTCCAATGGCCACCGCGGCTGGCGCAATGCGGCTGGCGCACCGTGCTGATCCAAAGGCAGGAGCCAGGTGCTTCTCCTGGTCTCCCATGGGGTGCAGGGCCCAAGTACTTGGGCCATCCTCCACTGCACTCCCTGGCCACAGCATAGAGCTGGCCTGGAAGAGGAGCAACCGGACAGAATCTTGCGCCCCGACCAGGACTAGAACCAGGTGTGCCGGCGCCACTAGGCGGAAGATTAGCCTATTGAGCCACGGCGCCGGCTCTGTTTTTTTTTTTTAACACCTACTTGAACACTTTTTGGCTTTAGACATTTTGAGAAGCAGGCAGAGTTCCTGGTGGACTGGGGCTGAGCAAGAAGCTGGAATCAAAAGCAAAGCCAGGACTCAAGCCCAGACACTAGACCACTAGACCAATGCCCTCTCTGAACTTATCTTTCAGTTTCCCATGGAACTTTGGGAGCACTCTTCTGTGTTACTCATTTTTACAGTAAGATTTAAGAACCTGTAACCTGCGTACCTCTCTGAGGCTTCCTTTATGCAGCACTAGCCTGCTCCAATGCTTAGTGTACACAAAACACTTGCTAAGGAAAACTGGGGTCTGTCTAACTCTGCTGTGGACTGCTGTTCTTAGGTCCAGCAGATTCTGTGACGCTCTCCTTACAGTGTCTGCCTCTGGCATCGAGTGGTTGGGAGGCTTGGATGTTGGTCCACATTCTGGCGCTAAGTAACTGATTTCAGGAATAGCATGTTAGGCTTCCTCATTTATAAGCTAGAGGGAAAAGAAAGGAGGGACAGGGGTAAGAAGAGGTTGTTTCTCTCTGAGTATGGCTTCCTTCATTTCTATGAATTGTAAACAGGGAGTTGTGCTCAAACATGAATTTATTTCAAGGGGAGGAACAATTGTTGATATACCTTTTCTACTGCAATTGGTATTATTAGTAATCTAGAGATGATCTGAAGTATAGGGGAGGATGTACATAGGTTATATATAAATACAACACATTTTCCATCTTCCGATTTTGATGCCTGTCTGAGCTCCTGGCACCAATCCTCTATGGATATGGAGGGATGACTGTACTTTCCTCCTCTTTTTAAGATTACTTGAACTAAGGGCAGATTTTATTGTATTGACTGCTTTGAGTTGCTCTCTTGTTCAGTAAAATAATTGAAGGATAAGATGGTTCCTTTTGAAGTGCCAAATCAGCTGTCGTACGGCAGATGGTTCTGTGGAGAGCCTTCTTCTGAAAACAAACTTCAGTGAAAACGAAGAAGCATAACTAACTTGGCTGCAGACTTTTCACCTTGAAACTTTTTTTAATCTCAAAACAAAATGGGGAAATTTTTGCCATGACATAACTTCTATAAACAAAAACTTAACTCCACAAAGCATGATTAAAGCACCTTATTTTATTGCATACAAAAAATATACATTTATTCAAAATTTGTAAACTCCCTAAAACAGCATTTACAAACATTTCAAAACTATAAAATTTCATGAACAGTTTGTTAAATATTTGAGAACATTTCACATGTATTCATATTATTTTCCCATAGTTTTGTTGGAAAGTAAAAATAATGTTAAGTTTTGCTGGTTTCATTAAGAAAAATATTTTAAAAATAACTTTCATTGGTATTGATAGAATAATAGAATCACTTTCACTTGGGTTGTTTTAAATGAGCTAATATGAGATGAAATGAGAAAAGATGAAGAACAAAGGAAATATGGCACTCAATGGTCCTCACCGCTCTACTAATAAGATTGTAAAAATCAAGTTGATTCAAAGAGAACCTAATTTTATTAAGTGCCTACCACATGTCTGGCTTATGACTAACATGAATTAATACTTCTAAAAGTAGGTGTTAATTTTATGGTGTTGAATATAAAAGGTTTATTAACATTTTGTAATCTGAACTAAAAATGGAATCATTAACCATTAACCATTGACCTAATAGTAAAATAACTGTTATCTTTACAGAACTAGAATAGGCTTTCAATTTGTCCTATGTGAGCCCAACTTTGTAATCCTTAATGACACATATACAAATATTCACATAAGATATCTATATATGATGATACACAAAGTATATTCATTAAAATATATACATATATGAAACTATCAGTTAAGACTAATATTTACCTGAACATAGGAATCCAGCATTTTATTCTTGCTTAAACAAGAATTTTTACTTGGGAAAAAATTTTAATGTTAAGACTTACGAAAACATTTTTTCTTAATACCTGTGCCTACTGTTGGTGTTTGTAAACAGTTTTTCAAATATTTCATTGTTTCTCAAGATACTATTCCTTAAATCTTTCTCAGCTTTCCTCCTGGCTGCATATGTCAGCACCAGTTCATTTTCCAGTCCAGGTTACACACTGCTCCTATTCTAGGATCCTCTGACCTGGGCAAAATGTTACAAGGGCAACAACTTTGTAACAGGTGGCATTAAGACACACCTGAACCTTTAATTCACTAGAGAAGCAACACAGACTCGGGTTGGAGGTCAAACAATGTCACTGATTTCCTCACCAAGAAAGTGTGCAGGAGAAACGGAGCCCTCAAAACTACGAAAACAAATGTTGAAAGGATTTTTACAGTTTTCAAATGCTACCTTTTCAGAAGACACGTTTCCTAAAAACGTGTGTTCATAGCTTATATTATCTGATTGGCGAGTCAAGTGAAACAGCAGTCCACCGAGTGAACACGAATTGACATCGATCTTCCACGGATTCTCAACTTTCGAAACTTGAGGATGCACTGACTTGTACTCCACACTGACCCGGGCTGCAGAGAACAGTAGCGCTTCAGACTTGGCAGCTATCTTAGGTCATCCCGCGAGCAGCAGTTGACTTCAACAGGACTGAGGAAATGCTGAAGTCAATGGAGCAGAATTCTGAATACCAGCGTTTACTGCGAATGCCCTGGATATCTTAAGCTAGCTGAAAACCAAAAACCAAGATCACATTGGATGTTAACATTTAACAGAAATGGGCAATCTGCCACTTACGGCAGAGGGATGTACCTGCTTTGTAAGGTTACTATTTGTGATTTCCTTAAACAAAGGAGAAAGTAGTAACTATCAAGAGAACCGTGATGACAATTTGTTCATTTTTTCACAAAGGCTTTTCTCACTGTTTCTAAACAATCTGTGGCATCTTTTACTCCTGACCCCTTTAGGGATAAAAACATTTGCAAGAAATTGAAGTGTACAATATAATCCTGAAATAAGGCAGCAGTTATTCCACCAGACCCTCCACATCAACAAGAAAAACAATCTTTGGGATAATAGTAAAAGAAAGAAAAGGAAGATAAGTAACTCTAAAGCTGGATTCACATGGGCTGCTCCAAAAACCCCATGTTGTCTGTCTGTCAGCCGGACTGAGTGAAAAAGAACCTGTCAACACATTTATGTGTCTGTGAAAAGAAAAACAAGAACTTGTTTTCTTTACTGGAGGTTTAAAATATTTTTCTCCATCTTCTATTCTCCATCTTTAATTGGCAATAAACTCCTATGATGGCCAATGAGTTACGATCCACCAACTCTTCATCTGTGGGTGTGTCTTGTGCCTTCCAGTGCACTAAGGAATGAATCAATCTGCAGAATAGGCCTATTTTTTTTTTTAACACTTTACCCAACAGCAATAGAGTTTAAATAGAAGGAAGATGTGGAAGGGAGGGCTAAGCACCAGTGATCTCACTTCTCAGTTTTAATAATGTGAAATTGGACTCATCAAAGACTGGTGACTGATACTCTGCTTATCAGAACACAGATAACTTTATGAGTTATCATGAGTCCAAGAATGGCCACCAATGAAATTAAGAGCCATCTGGCAGAGCCAAATACAATGTGATCAGAAGAAAGAGGTTATTAGGGGACATATGGAACGTTTTGGCTTCTTTGATGCTTTGTTTGCAGAGGTCAAAAGATGAATAGGTCCTCTGGAGAAGAATCAAAACTTGATTTTCAAATTTGATGGCCCAAATGAAGTCATTTTTACATAGCATCAATCTAAGTTACAGTTAGAACAGAAACTATTAGCTTTCTTAGAAGTTCTTCCAAGAAGCAAATAGTTCTCTTCTCCAAGTGTTTTACATGGATTGAAATTCAGAGTTTACACAGACTTTGATCATCAGTCCTGCTAAACAAGGTAACATCATCCTCATATCCTGGGGTTGAACAGTCTACATTCTCTAGCAAAACGTAGTTGTTCTCATTGCTGTTTGGAGAGAGGACTTCTTTCTTAGTGGCGGAGGTCAGCTCGCTCCAGGTAATGTCGGTGTTTTTGAAAGCATGTAGAAGGAAGATGCCATTGATGATAGTGCAGAACCCACTCAAGGTCCCAATGATATCTCCAGCACTCATGCTGTACCACTCCTGGAATAAGATGACGGAGCAGGTCACTACCATGGACGTGAAGAAGACGTAATAAATGGGAGTCACGAGGGATGTATTAAAGGTGTCCAGGGCCTTGTTGAGATAGTTAATCTGTGTAGTCACTGAAAGCACAAGTACAGCCAGCAAAACAAAGACCAGCGGATTCTTGTGCACTGGTTTCCGTTCTAACAGCTCCTTAATGGCAATTCCCAGGCCCTTGACAGAAGAAACTGAAAATGCGCCAATCAAAGAGCAGATTGAAATGTAGACCAGTATGTTGGTCTGTCCTTTCTTGGGAGCCACAATCAAAATCAGCACCAGTGAGATCACAATTACGACTGTGGCAAAAGAAATAAATCCTGTGAGGAAGAGAAAAGAATCCGACTTTAGAAAATGCTAGTGCATTATGCCTTTAAAAAGTCTCATTAGTCATAATGTTAAGAGCATAGGTGTTTTAGAAAAAGAAAGGAGATTAAATGAAAAACAATATTCTATTGCAAAGTTCTCAATATTTGACAATAGATTTTCACAAATATATCTTTCAAACCTACTGAGGGCAGATGGTGTCAGATTTACTTTGATTTTAGGGATGAAGTGGCAAAATTTTGGGTTGGATTTTTTTTTTTTTTGCCTCTTTTATCCTCAGTCTCTCCCTTTCATTATGTAGAGGGAAAGCAGAAACTCTAAAATAAGTTCTGCCACCTTTTCAGAAGACTTATAGCACTCAGTAACTCTACATGTCTCAATCTGCAACTGGGCTCCAAGGAAGCCTATTACGATGTTATTACAAACATCATTTGATGAGGAAACAAAGTGGAAAACTTGAGTATTTCTTTCAGCTCAATCACAGACCTGGGTCTCTCAATTTCATTTCCATTTCATGCAAAGAAGTGACTTCGTCTTCTTGTGGGGCATGGATAACCATCACAGTTGACCCCAATATACTTAATATGCAGCCTATTTTCCCATGGATGTTCAAGTGCTCATTTAAAAAATAGGAAGACAATATTGCACTGTTGGAAGAGAAAAAAATAAAATCACTGTGGTTCAATTACCTTTTGATTCCACAGGAGCTCAGAAGTCACCCTGTGGGAAGGCTACTCTGTATGCTAGTGAGCTGTCCTGCATGTACTATGTGACGCTGAAAACCTAGATTAGTTTAATATATTGAAAAATTTAAATTAATATGTTGTATATATTTACAGGGTATTATGTGACATTTCAATACATGTGTATAATATGTAATGATGTAAGGGTAATGGGCCTATCTGTAACCTACAACAGTTATCATTTCTTTGTGTTGAAAATATTCAGAATACTCTATAACTATTTTTGAAATAGTGTAATTGTTGACTTCCACATTTATCCTACTGCAACACTGCATTAGAAGTTATTCTTCCCATCCCTCTGTACCCCGTACCCATTTCACCACCCTCTCTCCATCCCTGGATTAATATTAAACTCAGAAATCATGGTCAGTCAGATCTGCTTCATTGCTTTAATCACTGAGGAGCTATAATAGACATTCCACACTCCTCTCATTATCCCGTAAACTTTCCCAAGAGCTCCTACTCACTTCATTTTCTGTCTTCTCCTATAAACCCAAGCAAAATGAAAGCTCTTCTACACTTCACTGGCATGATACAGGTTGAGTCTCCCTTATTTGAAATGGTTGGGACCAGAATATTTTGGGTTTTAGTTTTTAAAAATTTTAGAATATTTGCATGTACATAATGAGGATGTACATAATATCATCGGGAGCGGATCCAAATCTAAATATGTAATTCATTGATGCTTCATATACATCTTATACACGTAGTCTGAAGATAATTTTATAGAATTTTAGTGTACCTGTGTTTTGATTATGACCCATCACATGAGTTCAGGTGTGGAATTTTCAGATTTTAGATCTTGGATTTTTAGGGATGTTCAACTGTACATTTAGAATAAATGCACTCATGAAAGTTTCAAAGAAAGATACATAACTAAAGAATTACTGCTCAGGGCTGATATTTAGCTACTATACACTAGTGTAACCATACAGATTGTCAAAATATTAAACTACTCCCTACTTCCTGCTACTGACACTGTCACCCGTCCAGTGCTCCCGATGCTTCGGTTGTTGTGACCCAGGAAGCCCCAGATTGGCCCTATCATAGACAGCAGGGTATGGCATCCTGCAGCTTGACCAGCAGGCCTGCTGTCTTTATCTCCTGCGCCCGGGCCCCCTTCCTCTGATGCTCTACTTCCCTCAGGCCGGTTATCAGTGCCCATCTGCCCTCAAGGCTGCAATCAACTACCTGGTGCTTTCCCAGAGTTGCCTTTGCCAGGTGAAGAACTGCTGCCTCGGTGAAAACACAAGTACTACTCCTGCTATTCACTGCCTGACAAGTGCACTAAGTGCTGTGTGTGCTAACTCATCCAGTTCTTGCAAGAGTCCTGTAAGAGGGTGAAAAGAAGTGGGCAGGATCAACCACAAACTACCAGAGGCTGATGAATGGCAAGGAAAGAGCAAAAAAGAAAACAGTAGATTAGCTACGAAATATGACTTTGGTGAGCTCTCTGAACACATTCATTTGATATTGTAATAAAGACCAGCTCAGAAAAATCAGATTCACATTGTATGAAACAGGAAAATTATTCCTGTTTTCAGTACCATGGGGTCTCCAAACAGAAGAACCCAGCAGACAATATAAGAATTTTGACAAGAGTTGAAATTTAACACAATATGCTTTTTAAAGTCCTCCATTGATTACAGTCATTAACTACTATTACAACAGAAAAAATGAAAAGGATTCTGGTGGCCATTTGTTTGGGTCACAGCTAAAAAAAACAACCTGTGAGGTTTCATTGAATCATCACAAATATAACACAATTACTTTAATGGGAAACTGTGGGGAGCAACTTGGACTAGACTAAGTTACTCGAATTAAGACTTATTCTATACATCTGCTCTCCCACAATATGGTGCTGAGAAGGGAGTAAACAGCTTCTACGCAGCTGCCTCTCGCCAACTTGAGTGATGACCTGCAGGAGCTGATCTTGCTCCTGATTGGAGGAGAGCAGCGTACTCGGCGTGTGGGTAGCAGAGTTGGGATTGGTGGAAGAGGACTATAAAGGAGGAGAGAGACAACATGCACCAGGAACATCTATCTGAAGGAACACCTGAGCAGCCCCCGAGAGAGCCGGCCGGTGGTGTGCCGCTCCCCCGTGGAAGTGGGTAAAGTGGCCAGGGGGAACCGCCCTTCCACGGAGGTGGAAGGGTTGGTAGCCAACCCGGGAAGAACCAGCAGCAAACCCGGGGAGGGCCGAGCAGACAAAAGAACAGGGCAGGGTCCTGTGTCGTTCCTCTGCGAAGAGGGGGAGCGACAGGAAACCAAGTGTACTCTACCACACGTTTTCTGAACAATAACGTAACAATCCTTTTCCTACTTCTATTGATATTTATTTTGTAGTCAAACTGTTTTGGCGATTGCTTAAGGCAACTAAAGTACTGTTATCCCCATGTTTATTAATGAGGCAGCTGGAGCTCTGTGACTCGTCTCAAGCTTCTCAGGGCCTTCTATGCTTTAACAACCTAGGCTGGTCTAGACTTGTTTTTTCCAGATGGATTTAGTAATCTGTTTTTTATGGTTTAAGGTTTTCATAGTATGAAAGCACCAGTAGAAGCCAAGCTTCTTATTGCTTACATACCTTATCAGAACACTCAGGGCGCCCAGTGGGGTGACCAAGGTGGCGGGTGCGAAAGCATAAGCTGCAAAATTGACAGCCTCTCCTGCTCCCACTAGAAGCAAGCAAAAGTGTTAACATACAAGGTGGACCTACTTACCAGAAAAACGAATGACCCCTGCAAAGCAGTGGACTTTTAACCCAAAGACACTGAAAGATCAAGCTGAATGAAATGACTTAACTTTTTACATGGAAGGTGGGAAAAGGCTGGTATTAAGGGATACAGATAAACTGTAATTACCTGGAGCTAAGGTTTGGACATGGTTTGAGTGTATTCATGTATTGAAGAGTTCATGTGTTAGAAGCTTGGTCTCCAGTGTGGCCATCTGAGAGGTGGTGGAACCTTTAAGAGGTGGGGTTTAGTGGAGAGTTCATTAGGTCACTGGGGACACTACCTCAGAAGGGACTGCAGGAGTCCTCTGGGCACTCTAGTTAGTTCTTTTGAGAGGCTTTGTTATACAAGAGCAGGTGCAGCCTCTTCTCACTCTCTGACCTCCTGTCTCTGTGTGACCCTTCCTCTGGCACCTGCTCCTACCATGACAGCATCTGCTTTTGGCCCTCACCAGATGCTGACCAATGGGGCCTCCCAACCTTAGACTTTCAGACTCCAGACCTGTGAGCTAAACCAATCTCTTTTCTTCACAAGTATCCAGCGTCTAGTATTTTGTTGTAGTAACCAAAAAATGGACCAATACACCTGGTGATACAAACTTGACCAAGGACAAAGTCATTTAACAGTTTAAATGAATTTCAATAGATTTTGTTACTTCAATACTAAAAACACACTTGCTCACTTTGATGAAATCTAGCAGAGGAAGCTTTGGAGTAAGCAGAGATTGACTGCGTTTGCGCAGAAATACCTGCTGTTTTGCAAACAGCAACAGCAATCTATAAAATTAGAATGCCTTGTAGAGATCTGATGTGTAGGTAGGGGACAGCCAGAATGCCTACCACAGGCCCATGAGGTCAGAGATCTTTGAATTGCAGATGGTCTACCAGTACCAGTATCTCAGTGGCTCAAAGGGATCCAAACAGTGGTTATACAATTGCAATGATGTACTCCTAAATGTAATCTTTTTTCTTACCTGAGGAACACAAGATGTTGATTAGCTAGAACTACACAGATAACTTTTTTTAAAACTTTTATTTAATAAATATAATTTTCAAAAGTACAACTTTTGGATTATAGCGGCTTTTCCCCCCATAATCCCCCTCCTCCCAGCAATCATCCCATCTCTCACTCCCTCTCCCATCCCATTCTTCATCAAGATTCATTTTCAATTATCTTTATATATAGAAGATCAACTTGGTATATACTAAGTAAAGATTCCAGCAGTTTGCACTTGCACACAGACACACAAAGTATAAAATACTGTTTGAGTACTAGCTTTACCATTAATTCTCATAGTACAACAACAGAGATCCTACATGGGGAACAAGTGTACAGTGACTCCCATTGTTGATTTAACAATTGACACTCTTATTTATGACGTCAGTAATCACCCGAGGCTCTTGTCATGAGCTGCCAAGGCTATGGAAGTCTCTTGAGTTCACAAACTCTGACCTTATTTAGACAATGCCATAGTCAAAGTGGAAGTTCTCTCCTCCCTTCAGAGAAAGGTACCTCCTTTGATGGCCCACTACACAGATAACTTCTAGAATGAGGGAAATCCCTCCAAGAGCTGGGCTCTGGTGCTGGGGCCAAATTCATCTCACAGATCACAACTGGACACTTGCCCACAGAATGCAATGTTTCATGCTGACAAACTCTGCCAGGCTAATGCTGCTTTTGAGAGAGAAAAGGACACAGCATATTTTTTCCTGCTTTCTTTGGCTGCTATGCTATTTTCTCTACCAAAGAGTCTCAACTATTCTGTAAGATTATATTCGTTATATTTTCCCAATGCTAGAAACTCCAAATATAATCTTACAGAATAGTTAAGAGAATCCTCTCAAAGAACCATGGAAGTCTTCTTAGAATATTAAGCTTTCAATCAATACTTCATATTATCTTTTTTATTTTTTTAAAGATTTATTTCTTTGGCAGTCAGAGTTACAGAGGGACACACACACACACACACACACAGAGTGAGCGAGAGCAAGAGAGAGCAACAGTGCATGAGAGCACACCTCCATGTGCTGGCTTACTCCCCAAATGGCCACCAACAGCCAGCCTGGGCCAGAACAAAGCCAGGAGCCAGAAGCTTCTTCTGGGTCTCCCACATGGGTACAGGGCCTACTGACTTGGGCCATCTTCTGCAGCTCTCCCAGGCCATCAGCAGGGAGCTGGATCGGCAGTGAAGCAGCTGGGACTTGAACCAGCACCTGTGTAGAATGCCAGTGTCACAAGCAGCAGTTTAACCCACTACACCACAGCGCTGGCCCCTATCTTTTTGTTGACAGCTTTCAAGGAGAGCACTGACTTCATGATTAAAGCACTGTGTATTTGTCATTACATAAAAATCTCCTGACAGCTGGCATTGTGGCATAGCCAGTTTCCGGCGTCCTACACTGGTTCCAGTCCCAGTTGCTCACTTCCAATCCATTTCCCTGCTAATGTGTCTGGGAAAGCAGTTGAGGAAGGTCCAAGAGCTTGGACCCCTGCCATCCATTTGGGAGACTTGGATGCCATTCCTGGTTCCTGGCTTTGGCTTGGATCAGCCTCAGCTGTTACATCCATTTGTGGAATGAACCAGATGGAAGATTTCTCTTTCTCTGTCACTCTGGCTTTCAAATAAATAAATAATGAACCATTACAAAAGGCTCCAATGTGCACTTCTCTCTCCTCAATACTAGCATAAACTTTTTTCTTTTTTTTAGAATTATTTTATTTGAAAGACAGAGTTACAGAGAGGTACAGCCAGAGAGAGAGAGGTCTTTGATTCTGCTGGTTCACTCCCAAATGACTGCAACGACCAGAGCTGAGCTGATCCGAAGCCAGGAGCCAGGAGCCAGGAGCTTCTTCCAGGTCTCCCATGTAGGTGAAGGGGCCCAAGGACTTGAGCCATCTTCTACTGCTTTCCCAGGCCATAGCAGAGAGCTGGATCAGAAGAGCGCAGCTGGAACTCAAACCAGCGCCCATATGGGACGCCAGCGCTGCAGACTGGGGCTTTAACCCCCTGTGCAACAGCGCCGGCCCACCGGCATAAACTTGTTAAAAAGTTTTTTTGTTCTCCACTTGGAAGGCAGAATGACAGAGAGAGAGAGAGAAAAAAACATGCTTCAGCTATCTGATGCTCATGTCAACAGGCAAAGTTCCACCCAGCTCTCCCCTGTGAGTGACAGGTTCCTAAGCAGTTGAGTCGTCATTTACTGCCTCCTAGGTGCATTAGCAGGAAGATGGATTGCAAGTGAGTAGCTGGGACATGAACTGACACTTTGATATGGGATGTGGGCATCCCAAGTGGCAGCTTAACCTGCTACACCACAATACCTGCACCTACTTTTTTATATAGTAAAAATTACATGGGAAGATGGTCCAAGTGCTCAGACCCTTGCACCCACGTGGGAGACCTGGAAGAAGCTCCTGGCATTAGCACGGCCCAGCCCAGACCATTGTAGCCATCTGGGTAGTGAACCAGTAGATGGAAGATAATCTTTCTCTTTCTCTCTCTCTCCCTCTCTCTGTAACTCTTTAAAATAAATAAAAACTCAAAGGGCTATATAAATTTTCATCTTTCTTTTTCTTCAATATTTTAGAATCCATTTATTAAAGAAGGGTACCCAGTTCCTTCTTTTAACAGGATCTCACAGATACTGAACTGTGTTACTTGGTTTGGAAAAACACAAGGAAGCTTTAAGACTTCTGATTGCAGAGAGAAATGATTTGCAAGTGGTGTGAAATTACAACTAATCATGTCCCTGTTTTGGAGTTTTCAGGCATGGGGTTTTAGAAAGTCCAGAGGAGTTAAGAGGGAGACCAACACCAGTCAAAGCAGCTGAGGCAGACTTCCTGCCTTTTATTTGGACGTCACATTAGCATTTAGAAAATGCCCACATGTCCTGGTCTCATTTAACCTGTGGAGTAAGTCGGAGGGGGGGGGTGAATGCTGACAGCTTAGATTTTCCCATTTATTTGCCACGTAAGCCACCAAAGAATCCTTTATTTTATCCATGTTTTGGTCCTGGCAAGGAAAATGTACCCATTCCTGAAAAGACATGCAGCTAGGATGGTCACAGATTCAAATTATGAGCCGAGAAAACATTGGGAGGGAAGAACTTTCCTCAGTTGTTATGATGAAAAAAACACAAGAAGGGGAAGTTTGTGAGAAAAGACAGCATCTTAAATATCAACGTTCGTCTTACGTTGCAGGATAGTACTGAGGAAGTAGGAGGAGCAAAGAGTGACAATGCACACACATATGTGTATACATACACACACATGTATTGTTAGATGACAACTTATTCCACCCACACAAACATGTTTAGACTTAAGTTATATCCTTGACAGGAAGAAAAATGTTAAACTCCTTATGTAATCTATCATTTTATCAGCACACACTGTTCTCATTTTAAGCACTTACTTGACAGTAATCCTGCCCACCACAACCATTCCTTGAGGTAAGAATGTCCACCTTGTCCTAGGAAAATAACAGGAATAAAAATTAAGTTCTAAATTCAAGGAATGAGGCTTGAAGAACTGACTTCTAGGAAACATACTGGATTATGTTGAGAAAGGGCAAGGCTTAAGGTCAAATTAGTCCTTGAGCTTATTTGCTTTGTGATTTCCAGAAATCTAAAGTTTTCTAGTATGTCACCTTGTGATTTCTATATAAATAAGTTTACTTTGCAGAAAATTTTATGTAAGTCAGGGGCTTGCACATAGAATATTATAAGCCCTGAATACTTTGTTTCAGTCATGGTTCAAATTAAAAATGGAAAACCATAGAACATGAATTACACTGGTGTCTTATAATAAGAACTTCAGAGGGGACAGTATGGTTGACATAAAGCTTTTGAGATTTTATATTAGTCGATTGGAGAATAATGAGCATCAGACAGTTGAACTCTACTCACTTGCTACTTTGGCATGATGAATTCGAGTTTCTGTCCAGAACTGAAAAGGACAAAAAGCTTGCCTATGGAATTCAGAGTTATGTGACCTTATTATTGGTGTTTCCAACAGAAAAATTTCTCATCGATTTATTTCTATTTTTAATTAGTTTTTAAGATTCAGTGCACTTTGTAGACACAATTCTAAGAACATAATGATGCTCCTTTCTTTCCTCACTCCTTCCCTCTCTTCCCTCCTACCCTCCTTCTTCCTTCCTTTCTTCTTTTTAAGTCTTTGAGATAACATGCTTTAAATTTATATTACAGTAAAAAGGTTTAATACTTTACAGAATAAGAAGTTTAACAAGTACTCTTGCAAATATAGTTTTGTAAAACTTTGTTTTATATCTTTGTGAAACCAATGTCTAAATGTTATACTACTATAGTTTTAATGATCTGCGATTACTTTAAAATTTACTGTATATATGGGTGAAATGGTCATTTTTTTCATTCAATTATTGTTTATAACTATTGTCTATATTCTCCCTACACTGGGATATTTTGCTTTTTATTTATTAAACGTCTCATCAATTTTAATACAACAAATCCCCTAAACTTGACCTATATATTTTTGTTATAGTTAGTCTAAACAGGGTGTATAAACTGTGAAGATTATCTTGCAAAGTAGTTAACTATGTTTATTTAGGATGTTCTCTTTATAAAATTTGTAAATGACTAACCTGGAGTCTTACTACAAAGTTGGAACTTATGATGTATGCTTATTGACCGTTTGCATTTTTAATTTTATCTATTTCTTGTTTATGTGCTTTGCTTATTTTCTGTTAGGGTACTAATATTTTCTTATTGACTGCTGTTGCTCTTTATATATTAAGAAATTTAACTACCTTCTGTCATAATTAGTGTTTCATAATTTTCGCTCCAATATACATTTGGTTTTTAATTTCTGTTAAAGTGTTTCCACATATACCTTTTTTGTCAATCCAGAAAATTTCCTTATAGAGAACAGACTCTTCCTTTACCTTATTCTTAGAAAGGACTTCTTTTAGATCTTTTTTTTTAAATAAAATAATTCTAAATTTGACTTGAAGCTATCTGAAATTTCTTTTGCTGAATGGCTTAAAATAGAACTCTTATTTTCTCCTCTAGTATTTTCCATTTGTCTCAGTATTTTTAAATAATAATTCATCCTCTCTCTACTGTTTTGAAATGAAACTTTTAAAAATCATATATTAAAGTGTTACCTGTAGTAACACTTAAGTTTACAATTCTCTTTATTATTTTGTCTATTTTAATGGTACATTTTGTTTTGTGATGGGGCATGTCTTTCCTCAACAGTACTCTTTAATAAGCTTGTTTGCATTATTCGTAGTCATTTATTTTTTCCATATGGACTCTAGAAAAATATTTAGGTTTTCAACCATATTATACTTGATAAAAATGAATAGAGAATTCATGTCTAATGAAAGACAGGCAGAGCTACTCAGCATCTAAAATATCACTATAAGTAGTAGCCTATTTACATTGCTACATGTTTACTAATTTAACAAATGTTTTTGAGTGCCAAACACCATGACAGGGAAGGTCCCTGCTCTTGTGAATCCATAACTGATAAACAAACAAACCTGTTGACCACAATTAAATAAACAGTAAGTTTACCAGTACAGATTATTCCAGGCACTATGAAGGAAACCCCGAGTGTCATGACAGAGAATAACAGGGGCTGGGGGTGGCGGAGACCTGCAGAGAGGATGGGTCAAGGATGGAACTTCAGCTGAAGGATGAGTCATCTGAAGGAAGGGCAACAAGAAGAGAGTTCCTGGCAAAGGGAGAAGACTTCATGGACAGAAAATCAGTCTATTCCAGGAACAAGAGTAAAGCAGGTGACCGGAGAGTAGCACAGGAGGACGCAGGTGAGGTGGCAGGGACCATTCCATGTAGGTCAGAGTTGGTGGGACATGCAGCTGGCTCAATGAGGAAGACAGAGGCTGAGATAAACAGAGATAAGTCAACTGTGATGGCTGTAAAGCATGTGGTCTGACAATAATGCCTTTTCTGCAGTTGGAAACTTGAATTCATTAGTTGCAGGTTTCTTACCAGCTCTCGTAATGCCCTTGTTGGCCAGTTCCAAGAGGCCCTTCTTTTTCAATATGAAGCTGGAGCCAATAAAAATACTGGAACTTACTGCCAGGACCAAGCCCACGTAAAGACTGTACTTGTTTTCCACATTTGCAGAAATGCTCAAGTTGGTTGTGCTGGTATTCAGATCCATGTAGAGGCCAGGAGAAACCAGCAGCTGTGACACATTCGTGATCTCACACCAAGCTTGGAAGGAGTTCGGACAGACAAGAGACAGCACGTGGCCTGGAAAAAAAGAAAGAAGGAAATGGCAAGAACTCAAAGGAGCTATACAATGCTTATCCCCCTTGTGCAAGAAACAGGCTTGAGCGGATGGTACTCAAACACTTTTTTACTGTACGCAGGAAACCCCCTAACAGGTGGTCCCTGGGTCTACAGACATTTTCAGTTTGGTTTGCATAGGTTCTTCTTCTTCTTCTTCTTCTTTTTTTTTTTTTTTTAAAGATTTATTTATTTATTTGAAAGTCAGAGTTACAAAGAGAGAGAAGGAGAGGCAGAGACGGACAGAGGTCTTCTGTCCTTTGGTTCACTCCCCAATTGGCCTCAAAAGCCAGAGCTGGGCCGATCTGAAGCCAGGAGCTTCTTCTGGGTTTCCCACACAAGTGCAGGGGCCCAAGGACTTGGGCCATCTTCCACTGCCTTCCCAGGCCATAGCAGAGAGCTGGATCAGAAATGGAGCAGCCGGGACTCGAACCAGCACCCGCATGGGATGCCAGCACTGCAGGTGGAGGCTTTACCCGCTGTGCCACAGTGCTGGCCCCAGCATAGGTTCTTAATAGATGACTTTAAATACTTTCATGGTCAGCATTTAAACTGAAAGGTTTTACACGAAAAGTCTGAATTCCTCATCCAAACTGGAAGTTATGGCAGTACTTGAGCCTTCTGGCAAAACAACCACCTGCTGGAGCAGGGACTATTTAGACCTATCTGGTGCTCACTAATTCTCATCACAGCCCCACCCTCATCTCCCCATCCACCTCAGGCCTTCACATTATTAGCCTGTCTCCTGGAAAGCAGGGTTATGACACCTGATTGTGGGGAAAGGGCACAGCAACCCCATCTGCCTAGAAATCACTGTGTAACAGGAAATTGAGTGAGTCTACTTGGTAGGGTTATGAACTATGCCTTTCAAAAAAAAAAAAAAAAAAGGATTACAGGTGGGTTCAGTTTCCTGTACCACTTTTCCATAAAGAAAATGATTTTTCAGGTCTACCAATCCACCTTTTTCTAAATAAAATAGAATCTAATAAATGAATCAAGCATCAGTAGGCTTAAGAATAAGATTCAAATAAGCATGTATATCCACTGAATCATAAGCGCCTTGGAATTTTGGGGTTAAACACTAAAACACAAGACATTTTACATAGATAAGAAATTTTTTATATTCTTTTCTTCACTTGAAAAGCCACCAACAAGGTGACACTATGACTAGATGTTCTCTCATCACTGTTTTCCTAGAGAAAAAGGCAAATTCTCCCTCTATGAATTACCCTAAACAACCAAAAAAACCAAACTAACAAAATAAAATGGGAAAGGAAAAATCCAGTGAAAAAATTCAGCTTTATATATCAAATATTT
Source organism: Oryctolagus cuniculus (assembly GCF_051225735.1). Taxonomy (NCBI): domain Eukaryota; kingdom Metazoa; phylum Chordata; class Mammalia; order Lagomorpha; family Leporidae; genus Oryctolagus; species Oryctolagus cuniculus. The sequence continues at coordinate 41,383,655 of NC_142868.1, read as the reverse complement.
TAAGAAGGCATATGAACTACATAAAAAAGTGTGAACAAATGTCTTAGCAAGAAATTTCCCAAATGCATCTATGCATCCTTGGTTTAGTATTATGAAGTTACCAAATTTTACCAAATACTAAGTTAACAAGCAACCATCAAATGGTGAAATAATGAATTCAGAGTTTCCATGACTCTTATTTCACTTTTGTCTATAACTTGAAAATGAATTAACTTTCCCCCCCAAAAGATAAAGAATAAAATTCTTCTGAATTTCCCAAGATTTCCAGAAAATCTTCCAAAATTTCCAAGGAGACCTATATTACTAGAATTCCAGACTTGTGGGAAGTTTTCAGGCAGGTTGTTTTTGGTAAGAACAGCGACAAATCTGCAATCAAGCAATCATGTTCCATGCACTATTCATTCCATCCAAATGGAAAGTCACTGTGTTTATTTTTGTTAGTAAAAATTTGTGTTACATTCATTCCTGACATAACACCTAATTTGACTTTCCAGTGGATTCCATGGCTGCATTTGTGTCATTTACTATGTAGTTAACATAACCATTCCAAAACTTCATCTCTGAAATCAGTGTGGGCAGATCTCATTCCAGTGAAACAGTATTTCTTCTAAGATGTTGACATAGCAAAATGTTTCCGACATTTTAGGGGGTGTGGGGGCAGGGGATCATAAATGAGGGAGCACATAATCTTGGTTGCCTTTTACAAGTTCTTGTTCTAAGTGGCCGTTGTAAGTGGCTGCAAGTTTATGGCAGAAGAAAATAATAAAAATCTTGCCTGAGTGTTGACCTTAGAACTTACATTGTTTTATGTTTTGGGAGTGTGTGAGGGAGAAAGCCTGTGGCAGATATGACTGAAGGAGACAGGGCAAAGGGAGGGGAGCGGGAGGGCAGAACCTGTGCTTGAGCGTAGAGTGATGTGGGGGCCCAAGGGAGAGATGAGGGAGCAGGGTGTGTGGGCAGGGACTCCACAGTGTTTTAGAGGAATCAAAGCGCAAGTCAGAGTTGGCTTCTCGAGATCCAAGTAAGCAAAGTAATTATGCAGGGAGGTTAATTCAGACTTTGTTCAACACAGAAAATCCATTACTGCAAGTCCCTTATTCTCATGTTAGCACACATTACTTTTTTGATATTGTTACTATATAATGAATACTTAAATACATGCTAGTTAAGAAAAATAATTGAATATACACTGATATATAAACCATCTGATCTAAGAAAGAAAATATTACCCCTCCAAGCTGTTGCTCCCCCTCTTCATGGAGGAACGACACAGGACCCTGCGGTGTTCTTTTGTCTGCTCGGCCCTCCCCGGGTTTGCTGCTGGTTCTTCCCGGGTTGGCTACTGTCCCTTCCACCTCCGTGGAAGGGCGGTTCCCCCTGCCACTTTCCCCACTTCCGCAGGGGAGCGGCACACCACCGGCCGGCTCTCTCGGGGGCTGCTCAGGTGTTATTCAGATAGATGTTCCCCTTAGATGTTCCTGGTGCATGTTGTCTCTCTCCTCCTTTATAGTCCTCTTCCACCAATCCCAACTCTGCTACCCACACGCCGAGTACGCTGCTCTCCTCCAATCAGGAGCAGGTCCTGCTGTTTACTGGTTGAACTGGAGGCAGCTGCGTAGAAGCTGTTTCTCCCTTCTCAGCGCCATATTGTGGGAGAGCAGATGCATAGAATAAGTCTTAATTCCAGTAACTCAGTCCAGTCTGGGTTGCTCCCCACACAAGCTAACAACCATCCTGTCGTTTTCTCATCAACATTTCTTTGCTTAAAAAAAAATTCTTCAGAGTGTGCATTTGGCACAGAAGGTTAAGCTGTTGCCTGTGATGCCAGCATCCCATAACTGAATGCTGGTCCCTCTGCTTCCAATCCAGCTTCCTGCTAATGTGTCTGGGAAGGCAGTAGATGATGACCCAAGTACTTGGGCCCCTGACACCCATCTGGGAGACCTGGATGGAGTTACTGGATCTCCCAGCCCTGACTGTTGCAATTATTTGGAGAATGAACCAGTGGATGGAAGATCTTTCTCTGTCTCTGTCACTTGTATTTCAAATAAATAAATTTAAAAATTATTTTCTCTAAGTAAGTCCATTTATAAATAATAGTTTTGTTTAGCCTCTTTTTGTATCTTAGAAAAATGTAATCATACAGAATATATTCTTGGGTGACTTGCTTTTTAAAGACTGATTTATTGGGGCTGGCGCCGTGGCACAGTAGCTTAATCCTCCCCCTGCAGTGCCCGCATCCCATATGGGCGCCGGTTCTAGTCCTGGCTACTCTTCTTCCAATCCAGCTTTCTGCTATGGCCTGGAAAAGCAGTAGAAGATGGCCCAAGTGCTTGGACCCCTGCATCCACATGGGAGCCTGGGAAGAAGCACCTGGCTCCTGGCTTTGGATCAGCACAGCGCCGGCCATTGCGGCCATTTGGGAAGTGAACCTACAGAAGGAAGATCTTTTTCTCTGTCTCTCCCTCTCACTGTCTGTAACTCCACCTCTCAAATAAATAAATAAAATCTTTTTTAAAAAAGATGATTTATTTATTTGAAAGAGTTACACAGAGGGAGAGGCAGAGAGAGAAAGAGAGAGAGCTATTTTTCATCACTGGTTCACTCCCCAAACGGCCAAAACGGCCGGAGCTGGGCCGACCTAAAGCCAGGATCCAGGAGTTTCTTCCAGGTCTCCCACATGGGTGTGGGGACCCAAACACTTGGGCCATCTTCCTCTGCCTTCCAGGCCATAGCAGAGAGCGGGATCAGAAGAGGAGAGCCCAGACATGAACCAGTGCTCATACGGGATGCTGGTGCTGCAGGCGGAGGCTTCACCTGCTATGCCACAGCGTCAGCTCCAGGTTTGATATTTGATAAACACACACATTTCTTTAAAATCTAGAAACCAAGTTAGACGTTGGACAGGTTATAGCTTTCCCACCTTAAGTTCTACTACTGTCATCACAGGCAAGTTGAGTAATCACCCTGTTTTGGTTTCTTCATCTCTAAAATGCAGGAGGTTTACTCAGTCATTCTAAAGGTATCTTCTATAATTTTGTGGTTTGATCATAATCTGCCTTTGTTAACCAGAGTTGCATATGATCCTGGTGGCTTGTGTTTGCAGATGGACTTCTAGAAGGCATTTGAAAGATGTTGATGCCATGATATTAAGTGATTAGCCAAAATATCTGTCAAAACCAGGGCCAAGCAACTCAATTTCCAGGTTAGTTTTCTATTTAAGAAAATTTAAAACACAAAGTACAATAAAGCAGTTGAAAAATATTACTAAATCTTATACAAAGATGAAGTGCTTTTATTTTTCAAGTGCTATTTGGCCATAGAGGCTAACAACTGAAATTTCCAGTTACATGGAACAGAATATCTGGTTTCTAGGTAGTCTGTGATTGCATCAGAGTACATTTTTTTTAAACCACGGCAAGATCTTTCCAAGTTGAAGAAGTCATTGTCTCATCACCTATTCTGCTGTGATACTTTTTTTTTTTTTTTGCAGGCAGAGTGGATAGTGAGAGAGAGAGACAGAAAGGTCTTCCTTTTGCCGTTGGTTAACCCTCCAAAGGCCGCCACTGCTGGTGCGCTGCGGCCGGGGCACCGCGCTGATCTGAAGGCAGGAGCCAGGTGCTTCTCCTGGTCTCCCATGGGGTGCAGGGCCCAAGCACTTGGCCCATCCTCCACTGCCTTCCCGGGCCACAGCAGAGAGCTGGCCTGGAAGAGGGGCAACCGGGACAGAATTGGCGCCCCGACTGGGACTAGAACCCGGTGTGCCGGCGCTGCAGGCGGAGGATTAGCCTAGTGAGCCGCAGCGCCAGCCATGATACATTATTATTCAGCATTTTTACTTCCTTATTTGTCCCCAAACAAGAATATTCTGATGTCAGTCTGGAAGAGACTTGGTGGCCAAATGGGGATGATCTGAGGAGAGGCTTCAGATTTACTTTTATGGTTG